>NC_140234.1:47970107-48236115 GCF_949987555.1 Borostomias antarcticus | reverse complement strand
TCTCTCTCTCTCTCTCTCTCTCTCTCTCTCACACACACACACACACACACAATCCTTCAATCTCTGACCTGTGAAAGATAGTCACACACCAATACAGACCCACACACATACTCTCTCTCTCTCTCTCTCTCTCTCTCTCTCTCTCTCTCTCTCTCTCTCTCTCTGTCTCTCTCTCTCTCACACACACACACACACACTCCCTTTCACCAGTGTCCAGGTGCACAATCTCCCACTGATAGAGTAGGACCAAGCAGCAGCAGGTCAGAACTGGGCTAGATAGACCCAACTCTAAAATAACAAGTTAGTGGTGGCGGCAGCAGCTTCGTTAACATGGGGAGTCACACAGCTGAACATCTAAATATTGATACTGGGTGACTTCAGTCAATTAATCACAGTTGGCCAATTGATCACAGCTAGTTTGTGTGTGCACTGTTCTAAAATAGATCATCAAAACATCAAAATGAGATAGCAGGCATATACTGAAATGACATTAACAGTACTAGAAGGGCTGAATATATCTGCAGACACATGTGTAACCGAGTCAAGAACTGAGGAGCCCAAACTAAAATAAAAATCTCTTTTGACATATTTTTTAGTCTAGGACTTGGTTTAGTCTGTGTCCAGGAATGAGTTAGAATGTGTGGGAATGATATGAATCTCCCTCCTGTCCACGCTATCATAAGGAATCAAACCCCCCATATTAAATATTGACTGAGAGGGAAGATAACCCAGTTACTGGATCTTTATTAATACATCTGGACCAATGCAAACAAACGTTTGTCCAACGTTTCACCAGAGCGGATGGACACAAGAACAAAGGATCCCTTTCAAGATAGATATTTTTCATAAGCTGAGGGGGCCGGGGGGTCATGTCTAGGGTCATGTCTAGTATCTGTTAGCAATTCATGATTGGACACTGACGTTTATTTAGGTCTCTGGTACCCCTTTTCCAGAGGTCACCTGACAGCGCTGAGAGGTCGAAGGTCAGCTGGTGTTAAAGGGGATGCTATCAGTTGAGGTGGGGTGGAGGGATAAAATCATTTTCGGGGGTCTTAGTCGTCATTAACTAGATTAATTCTCCCTCAGTTTTATTGCAATTTAGTGATGTAGCGGGGGAGGAAAAGAATGTCCACTCTATCATCTGACCTGATTTTCTCTTACTCCAAGCATCACCCACTGACATGGTGCGTGTGTGTGTGTGTGTGTGTGTGTGTGTGTGCGTGCGTGCGTGCGTGCGTGCGTGCGTGCGCGTGCGTGTGTGTGTGTGTAGTTTGGTGAGTGTTGGTGTTATGCGTTTCATAACATTCCGTTGTAAAGTTCAGTTTTTACGAGCGAGACAGACTCTGGAATGCTTGCAATGAGAACACTTTCCAAATATTGGAAAATGCTGTAGCTCACATCCATCACACCACGGTTAACCACACTCACCTACTACACTTCACCCACAGTTAACCACACTCACCTACTACACTTCACCCACAGTTAACCACACTCACCTACTACACTTCACCCACAGTTAACCACACTCACCTACTACACTTCACCCACAGTTAACCACACTCACCTACTAAGCTTCACCCACAGTTAACCACACTCACATACTACACTTCACCCACAGTTAACCACACTCACATACTACACTTCACCCACAGTTAACCACACTCACCTACTACACTTCACCCACAGTTAACCACACTCACCTACTACACTTCACCCACAGTTAACCACACTCACCTACTAAGCTTCACCCACAGTTAACCACACTCACATACTACACTTCACCCACAGTTAACCACACTCACCTACTACACTTCACCCACAGTTAACCACACTCACCTACTACACTTCACCCACAGTTAACCACACTCACCTACTAAGCTTCACCCACAGTTAACCACACTCACCTACTACACTTCACCCACAGTTAACCACACTCACCTACTAAGCTTCACCCACAGTTAACCACACTCACATACTAAACTTCACCCACAGTTAACCACACTCACATACTACACTTCACCCACAGACCCAGCTAGGCCGTTCCTGTTCAATCACATTTTTAACATCGTTTTCTTTCTTTCTTTCTTTCTTTCTTTCTTTCTTTCTTTCTTTCTTTCTTTCTTTCTTTCTTTCTTTCTTTCTTTCTTACTTTCTTTCTTTCTTTCTTTCTTTCTGTCTTTGGAAAAGACAGAAGGAAATTGTAATATACTAACCAAACCACTACTACCATCGCCACAATTGAAAGGTCAGAACCCTTTTTAATCCACTGCTATTAGGCTCAAAACCCTGAGCTACCCTCTTCACCTCTCATGTCCAATGGGACTTGAGCACAGTCCCTTAACCTAACCAACTGCATGGAAGTGTCTAGAACCCTGCTCTTGAATTCTGCCCCCTTTGAGTGAATGGGTGTGTGTGGGGGGGGGGGGGGGGCACCAAACGTCAATAACGAATAACGTGGGATATTCCCATGTGATCGAGCCATTGATCAGGCACCACTCATTATCTGAGCCCCGGCCCAGCTTGTCCCGACTGCCTTAGCCCCGTAGCTTCCCTTACCAATGATGAATGGCCGATCAATAGAACACCGGTCGAAAAATCCCTGATCGAGACGGCGAAGGACGAGGATTTTATCTCGCCGACGCTCCCAAATATCGTCGTAAATCTGATTACTTAACGGAGCCTGCAGGCGTCTGGGAGTTAAATCATTTTTATGTGTATCTTGCATTGGATATTTCCACAGAACCTGGCAACAGTGTGCAGTAAAATAACTGTAAAACAGTGCTTAAGCCACAAATGTTTATAAATAAATAATTAGCGCCGGGCAGCAAGGAAGAGAGGTAAATGACTGTAATATTTATGGAGCTGGTAAAAAAAAAGAAAAAAGTGTGAAATATTGCTGTGACGACATAAGAGCAAGGTCTATTAATTTGGTTAAGTGGGGGGAAGAGTTGGGAATGAAATAGTGGGGAGTTCAACCACCAGTGACAAGCCCAAACACCTTACCCACAATTCCCCCTGAGTTGATTAAGACCGCACATCCCCTTTCATTACATTAGCTTGTGAACCAAACAGCCAATTAGAAAGATTAAAATCATAAAGCCGGCCCCTGGCCATCGCTCTTCCTAGAGGTTTAAGACAAATTATGTTGACCAAGGCGCAAATGTCCCCATTATATAATGATAACATTAAGATCCTCTTCACCCTCTCCATCCTCATGCCTCAGGTGTCGCGTTTTTACTTGTCATGCCTTTGTCTCCTCAAGGGGAACGTGGCCCTTGGTTTGTAGATATAATTAGCCAAATGCTTTTGGCGACCTCTAATGTTGGCATCTTGTCTAGAACGTCCTGTTT
Source organism: Borostomias antarcticus (assembly GCF_949987555.1). Taxonomy (NCBI): domain Eukaryota; kingdom Metazoa; phylum Chordata; class Actinopteri; order Stomiiformes; family Stomiidae; genus Borostomias; species Borostomias antarcticus. The sequence continues at coordinate 48,232,765 of NC_140234.1, read as the reverse complement.
GTCCAATCTGGAGTCACTAATTACATATTTAGATTCTCTTTGCCCTTGAAAGCTGGCCAAGTATCAGCGTTTCAAAAGGAAACACATCAAATAGCAAAACCACCACCACCCCGGCAGTACACTAGCAGCAGGCTCACCAAAATCCCATCTCCTCAGGGTAAGCTCCAAAGAGAATAATTTCAATCTTTTATTCATGCTACTTAATGTATCCCTTTAATCTGGGAATATGCCCAGGAGAGCCATAATCTGGTAACAGTTAGCGCTGGCCCTGGGGCCATCCTGTATGTGTGTGAGTACACAAGTCCCTATTGTGGGACCAATCAATCACACACTCATTACACCAATGGCAGGAGTGCCAGGCGGTGCCCGGCCAGCTCTATGCCCAGGGGGACCACCATCATCACCTCCCCTCCCTGGTCTATGCCAGGTCTACTCTAGGCCTGCCAGCGCGGCCATCGCTGCCAACCAGCCCTGCTACAATGCTGTGTGAACATGGCTGGAGTGTGCCAGTAGTGTATTATGATGACGACGATGATGATGATGATGATGATGATGATGATGCTCATGAAGCATGGGTATTGTCTGCTGGTGTGTGTGTGTGTGTGTGTGTGTGTGTGTGTGTGTGTGTGTGTGTGTGTGTGTGTGTGTGTGTGTGTGTGCATGCGTGCATGCGTGTGTGTGTGTGTGTGTGTGTGTGGTATGAACCCACATTCCATCAGTGTTGGGGAACACCCCAGGCATTATCTTTCATAACGTATCCAATCATCACTCATCCTCTAGCAGGCTTTGGAGTGAAACAGGTTTCAGTTTGACTGAGTGATTGTTGCGAGTGGTTTTCATTATGAATGAAAGATATGAGCACAATGTCAATGCAGTTTTTTTTATGTTTTATTGTCACTGACAACTGATACTGATGATACACATCGGTTATTAGGAAGGAAACCTTTCTTATTCTCAGTGTTTAAATTGACGTCTATTCCACTAACGCTGGTGGTGTCCCACTAACATCCACTCTTTAACACAAATCGTTGCAGCAGCTGCGCTTTTGAAAGACACAGTTTGCCTCTCGCATGAACTCGCCAACGTAAAACATGAAAACAAGCCGTCGAGTTTAAAGAGGCGTTTTGTTTTTAGTGGGTGCTGTCGTCTGGTCTTCAGGGCCTGGCACACGACTCGGCGCTTTCTCTTCCTTCTCAGCTGTTTCTTAACAACCTGAGTAATTCCTACGAGCAAAGAGGTTCCACTGGTCGTAAAAGAGGGGGCAGGAGGCACTTCAGGGGGGAGGGGGAGAGAACCAGGAGGAGCTCAGGAGGGTGAGAGAAAGTGGAGGAGGAGGAGGAGGAGGAGGAGGAGGAGGAAGGTTTGGGACATTTGGAGCTACCTTCACCTCCTACGGTCCCTAGTTCGCACAAGGAGCTACCCTGCCTGGATTTAACCTCTGACCCTGCTCGCTATTGGATGGACAATAACCTACTTAAATTCCACTCCTAGTCTTTTTAACACCGGAGCTCCAGCTGTGGTTAAGGGGGTTGATGTGCTGCTGGAGGGAGGGAGAGAGAGAGAGAGAGAGAGAGAGAGAGAGAGAGAGAGAGGGAGAGAGAGAGAGAGAGAGAGAGAGAGAACTCAGTCAATATGAAGTTCCCCTCACAGCACAATAGTTACATTGCATCTTTGACTGTCAGCGTATCCATCGTCTTTTACAGTTTGTGAGGCCTAGAGTGTTTGACATCCTACCAGTCCAGACCTCCTTGTCCTACAGCGGACCAAGATGGAGGCAGCAGAGGCTGAGGCTCTGCCCAGGGTCAGGAGGACCGGCCCAGAAGAGGCTCTGCCCAGGGACAGGAGGACCGGCCCAGAAGAGGCTCTGCCCAGGGACAGGAGGACGGGCCCAGAAGAGGCTCTGCCCAGGGACAGGAGGACCGGCCCAGAAGAGGCTCTGCCCAGGGACAGGAGGACCGGCCCAGAAGAGGCTCTGCCCAGGGACAGGAGGACCGGCCCAGAAGAGGCTCTGCCCAGGGACAGGAGGACCGGCCCAGAAGAGGAACTGCCCAGGGACAGGAGGACCGGCCCAGAAGAGGCTCTGCCCAGGGACAGGAGGACCGGCCCAGAAGAGGCTCTGCCCAGGGACAGGAGGACCGGCCCAGAAGAGGCTCTGCCCAGGGACAGGAGGACCGGCCCAGAAGAGGCTCTGCCCAGGGACAGGAGGACCGGCCCAGAAGAGGCACTGCCCAGGGACAGGAGGACCGGACCGGACCAGACCGGTAGTGGCATGTCCGTCTAGCATCTGGGGACACGCCATCATTGCCTTTACGTTTGTAACAAGGGGGCATGCACGTCACTGCGGAGATTAGCCAAGGATATGCACTGAATTAAGTCATTGATTCACTAGGACCCAAAAACACAAAGAGAGCAAGACATGCATTAAGGACGATGACTGTCAACATACTGTCAAAAATGTAGTCTTTCAGATAAAAAAAGGTTTCACACCACATCTACCATGTCATGAAAATGTTGTAATTTATTTCATGAACATTGGAGATTTATTGAGTGACTATTTGCAGTAGCTGCATACAGTACTGTTTACAGTAAAACATATTGATGCGCTGTGGGCTAAATTTTTGACATTTCAAAAATCTGTGAAGATTGTGTAGAGGACAGTCTGAACATGTAGTGTAGCAATTGGGGTGTCAATTGACCAAAAATGTGAGGGGAGTACGGTTTGATAGGTTTTACAGTTTTTGAGATAAACAGAGTGAAGGACTTCATAACTCCTGCCAGCTTAAAACATATGGAAGCTTCTGCTCACTTGTTCCCATATTTTGGTGGTGGTTACAAAGTGATAGCACGTACAGCTGATTTGTTATGAATTCTTAAAGTTTTAAACTTTAGACGGTTGCTGTAGCACCACCACCAGGACTAACCCCAACCCATAATGCCAGTTGAGGACTTCTGGTATAGGACTGGAACTATGTGCAAAGTTTGGTGATTTTTCATGCATGTTTTTTAAACTTTTTTTCAGGCTTATATGTCAACCAACCGTTTACAGATACAATCCCCTCAATTGGCTCGCAGACCCGGCCACTTGTTTGATATTTTGACTATTACTTCACTACTTTACAAGAGAGGCAGTGGTTCGTTGAGTTGTTCCCTCGGGTCCAATAATATCCTGTAGCGTGTGACGAGTCATTCTTTTCAAATATTGCAGTGTGGCCATGTTTGAGATTCCAGAGATCTGTTAAGATTCTCCTTATGTGCGTGATGCAACCCGATTTCGAAATCGCTTCTGATTTTAATTCTGTAGTGTGAGCCCGGCGTTAGCAATAGATAAGATGAGATACTTTAATCATACCTGTGGGGGAAAGCGTGTCAGGTTACTCATCCCTGTACACCCCAGAATTGCAGTGCTCAGTCAGTTTGTAAAGGGCATGGATGTATTAAAGGTGTATGTATTAAAGGTGTATGTATTAAAGGTGTATGTATTAAAGGTGGATGTATTAAAGGTGTATGTATTAAAGGTGGATGTATTAAAGGTGGATGTATTAAAGGTGGATGTTTTAAAGGTGGATGTATTAAAGGTGGATGTATTAAAGGTGGATGTATTAAAGGACATGGATGTATTAAAGGTGGATGTATTAAATGTGTATGTATTAAAGGTGGATGTATTAAAGGGCATGGATGTATTAAAGGTGCGGTTTGTGATTTCCTGTGAGACTTAGGGGGAAAAAATATGATTTTGAAAAATACAACCAACCAAATCTCCACCCCTCCCTTCAGGCCTCCCTCCAAAGCCACTCCTCCAAACTGGGGGAAAACAAATGACACTCACTGGACAGGTAGGTAGGTTGACAGGCAGGTAGGCCATCCAATCAGTTCAAGTTGGCAACTCAAAATGATTGGACGCATTTATTGCAGTCCTGTGACTTCCACAGATTACACATGTATTTAATTTTTGTGTTAGAGCACTTTATTTATTGATTGCTGTCAGGATGTAATAAGAATTGCAACAAATATAACAAAAAGTGCTTGTGAGCCAAACCGCCTACAGCCTCTTTAAAGGGTATAGGGCCCTAATAAAAACATCCACCCACTCTCCTTGCTGTTGAACCTGTTGATAGAAGCAGGCGCACTCATGAATTACATTATGTTTATGTAAAATAGGCCTACTGATCACAGTCAGTAGTCATCATTCTTCTCACTTTGGTTTTTGAAGATGAAGGATTTAAAAATGTTTTCTGCTTTGCTGCCAATGGAACAGATGAGTGAAATAACCTGCACATCCCCAGTGTCTTTGTCCATTCTGGTGTTGGTTCTGGACCGGGTCAACCTCTGTTCCCAATCTACACACTCTGCTGGTTCAGGACCGGGTCAACCTCTGTTCCCAATATACACACTCTGCTGGTTCTGGACCGGGTCAACCTCTGTTCCCAATCTACACACTCTGCTGGTTCTGGACCAGGTCAACCTCTGTTCCCAATCTACACACTCTGCTGGTTTATCAAAGCAAAAGGTCTCTGGAGGGTTAAAGGAGTAGTAAAGGGGAAATGCATGTTTAGCCCTGTTTTAAGGTTACTTATGATCATATACAATGGTTCAGATCAAAACGTTGACAAAGCTAGCATTTTCGAGAAAGTTGATAATTGCTCTACCACCGTTTTGGTCATACAATGGATGTGGAAGGGCATCTTGAAAAATCATTAAAAAACATGTTGAACTCTAATCACTAATCACCACAAAGTATGCTTCCGATCGCGTTTTATTTAGTCGAGAAGCCTAAGATTGGCTTTGCAGCTGGTATTAATGTTAGGTAGAAGTGTTTGTTGATCAAAACAAATATGGGACGCGGATGAATCTAAACATCTCTGGCTTTGTTGTCAATACAAATCAATGGATATAATATGATCAATAAAACCCGATCAGAAGCATGCTTTGTGGCGATTTTTTTGCCAGAACATCAACAGACACCAGTGACCACTCTGTGAGTCTCCTGTCTTTGAAAACGAGAGTTTATGTGTTTTTAAGGGATTTTGTCTATGCACCTATGAATCTATTGAGTGTGTTAGTGACAATGGGCTATATCTCGAGAATGCACCGTTTGACGAAACTTTGATATCGGCCGTTTTATATGATCGTAAATAACCTTATAACATGGCTTATAATGCTAAATTCCAAACATGTCCTCTAACGTTGGGCATAATTCTCCTTTTAATAATATCTGTAAATTGCACTTATCTGATGACACCCTGTCAGAATTGTGTCAAGTGCCACATAGTGATATTTAGTCAGATTTACAGTATTTGCAGGACACATTATGTAACAACACATCCTGTCTCAAAGACTCATGTTCTTAAAGGGGTATCATCACGACTCAGGGGAAAAAGCGCATGGGCCTTCCTCTACGACGTCATACCACAGCACCAGAGCAACACACAGGTCTGTATGACGCACGCACGCAGCCATGCACCTGTGAGAGATCCATGCAGCTGACTGTCTGCCGGTCATCCATCAAACGTTCCTCATCCCCTGCAGGTTTCTCCCCCCCCCAGCAGCGGGAGAGGGGCAGCAGATACGTACCGCGTGTGTGGTTGCTGGTGTTTGTGTTTCCACCGCGCCGAATTGCTTCATGTTTTAGAAATGGGAGGTGATGCATTGAGAGTGATGAAACATTTATTGCGGGGCGATTTTTCATCATGGCAAGGAATGAGCCTGCATCAATATTTCAATGTGCCCATGCCGGGGCACGTGCTTGTTTCTGCTTCACACCTATCCACCCTCGCATTTCAGTGTGTGTGTGTGTGTGTGTGTGTGTGTGCGTCTGCGTGTGCATGTGAGTGTTTGTATGAGTTCATATACAGTATATATAAATGTCTGTTCTCTGAGAGAGTGGTAACAGAGAACTACTATCCTCCATTACGTCTCTCCTCATCTGCTATCTCCCTCTCTCTCTCTCTCTCTCTCTCTCTCTCTCTCTCTCTCTCTCCGAGCAGGTGTTTTGATCTGGGATAAAGCTCTGTGTAGTCTGTAGGTTGGTCTACTGTACCGCACGGTCCCCTGCTCTCCCTGTTGCTGGTCTCTACGGTAACGCACCTTCCTGAGAGCAGTTGGGGGGCGGCAGGTTCGCTCAGCGCGTTCCTGTCCTCCACCTCGCTCCCTCGTTCCCCCTCCCTCCCTCCCTCCCTCCCTCCCTCCCCTCACACCACCTCTCCTCTTGCCGGGTTGCGCGCTCTCTCAGACGCCATGTCTGCCCTCTCTCCACTCCTCTGCCAGGGCTCTCGTCGTGCTGTCGTTGTTTCTTCTCAGAAGAGGAAGAAGAAAGAAGAAGAGAGGAGAGAGAGTGATGGGGGGAGTGGACTGATGAAGGGATGAGAGACGGAGGTGAGGAGCTCAGTTCACATCCCGGATGACCTCCTCGTCCCTCTGCAGGGACGATCAAGACACTCTCATCCCGTCTAAGGGGCCAGTGGTCTCTCTGGGTCCAGCTGCATACATATTGAAGTAAAGGTTGAGTTAAAAATGTTGCATTGCCTCTTTAATCATCCCTGCCTGAATGAATTGAAATACTACACCTACAAGGATCATCGGGGGAGACAGATACACAGCGCCTAGTGATGTGATCAAAATCACACACGCGTGCACACACACACATACACACACAGCAGGGAAGGCCAATGCCTACAGTGGTTGAGTTGTCAAAGGAGGGAGAGACACAGAGTGTGAGTGAAGGAGAGGGAGAATGATGAAGGAGAGGAAGGAGACTTAACAACGTTAAGGGCTGAGAGAGAGAGAGAGCGAGAGAGAGAGAGAGAGAGAGAGAGAGGGAAAGGCCGGGAGAGTGAGTGAGAGAGAGAGGGAGGGAGAGATTAATATTTCATCCTGCAGTGGGAGGTGCCCTCCCAGAAGTCCTTGTGATCAGCGGGGCTGTAAAAATATTTACCTTCAACACGGCACTGCGGGACATGAGAGCAGCAGCTCTGGAGCAGAGAGAACGAGAGAGAGGAAAGAGAGGAAAGAGAGAGAGAGAGAGAGAGAGAGAGAGAGGAGAGTCCCCACGCGGCACAGCCCGGCACGTGCGCCGGCCCGACTTGCACGGCTACACCGCGCCGTCTGGCCCCTCGCGTCCTCACACCAGCTTAAGTGGGTCAACAACACAGCTCCAGAACTCAGCGACGAGGGAGGCGGGGGGGGCAGGAGGGGGGGGGGGGGGGGCGGGGCGGTTTTAAGCAGCGGGGAGATGAGAAAAAGAACGAGATGAGAAAAAGAACGAGTCGGGAGAAAAGGGAGAGAACACGGAGAGAAGGCAAACAAACAGAGAGACGGAGCGAGAGGGAGGGAAGAGGGAGAGAGAGGACAGATAACAAAGAAGGAGAGATGGAGTCGAGGAGGGCGTTGCGGGAGAGGGAGATAGGGGAGGGAGGGGGCGTGAGAAAGAGGCAGATCATTTATTCCTCTTTATGTTTCTGTGGGGCACTTGTACAGCCAGGCCTGCGGCTGTTAGGCCCTGGGAGGCTAAAGATGATAGAGCGTCGGCCATTATGGCGTTTAAACAGCTCCCCCCACTGCGCAAACCCCCCCCCCCCCCCTCTCTACACTGTCACTGTACGGTCTGACTCCAGCCCGCACATACATCCACAAGATAGGATCATATATTTGCTTACACTGGCGAGGGTGTATGTGTGTGTAGGGTTGGTGGCCTGGTGGGAAACGGGCATGTGTGTGTGTGTGTGTCTCGTATAGGTGTGCACGGCACGTACCACAGCCTGTGTGTGTCAGTGTTTGACAGGTAAAATACCTCTCCACCAACCTCTCACCCCTAGCAGAAAAACCCCATGCCTGGCCAGGCCAGCCAGACTGTCTTCAACCCAGATGAACACATCAGGCTTTTTCAACCCAAAAACTACAAAGAAGCCTTTTTAGTTTGCCGGTCTGCGGGCAACTATCAACCTGTGCTCCGTCTGAAGGCTCATCAACATCAAACGCTTGGCAGAGACGGCGCCACCTGTTGGTGCAGATGGCCGGAGTCAAGTGGGACATTCTAATGAGGTACAAGCGAGGTATTAGCAGTCCGGGCAGGGACACAACACACAGGTGCATGCTGGGATTCTGGGGTAGCAGGTGATGGAAGGAGGAGGCCCCGGGGGGGCAGATGGTGGAGGGGAGGAGGGGGGGGGGGAGTTATGGTGGAGGGGTGATGGTGAAGAGATAGGGGAGTGATGGTGAAGAGATGGGGGGTGGAGGGGTGTGTTGGGGTGATGGTGGAGGGGTGTGTTGGGGGTGATGGGGGAGGGGTGTGTTGGGGGTGATGGTGGAGGGGTGTGTTGGGGGTGATGGTGGAGGGGTGTATTGGGGGTGATGGTGGAGGGGTGTATTGGGGGTGATGGTGGAGGGGTGTGTTAGGGGTGATGGGGGAGGGGTGTGTTGGGGTGATGGTGGAGGGGTGTGTTGGGGGTGATGGGGGAGGGGTGTGTTGGGGTGATGGTGGAGGGGTATATTGGGGTGATGGTAGAGGGATAGGGGCGTGATGATGAAGAGATGGGGGGTGATGGTGGAGGGGTGTGTTGGGGGTGATGGTGGAGGGGTGTGTTGGGGGTGATGGTGGCGGGGGTGTTGGGGTGATGGAGGAGGGGTAAGGGGTGATGGTGATGGGGTATATTGGGGTGATGGTGGAGGGATAGGGGCGTGATGATGAAGAGATGGGGGGTGATGGTGGAGGGGTGTGTTGGGGTGATGGTGGGGGGGTGATGGTGGAGGGGTGGGAGGTGATGGTGGAGGGATAGGGGGGTGATGGTGGAGGGGTGTGTTGGGGTGATGGTGGAGGGGTGGAGGAGTGGGGGGTGATGGTGGAGGAGTGATGGGGGAGGGGTGGGGGCTCGAGGAAGCTGGGGAAGACTGGGGCTTTACTTTGCTTTCACAAATCCATCGCAGACACCACATTATTCAGAATGTATCCTATACACTGCATAGCCTACTGCACATGTGTAAACTCAACTCAGATCTGCTATCTTGCTGAATGTGGGTGGAATCTTTTTTTTCTGATATTGGGGTGAAGGATGTGGGAAAGTAGCCTGGGTCCCGAACAAGGTTATCATACTTTTGCTTTTTTCATTAGTTTTATATTTTATATCTTTTTAACTTTTTGTTTTGAATTTCAGTTTAGTTTTAAATACCTTTTAAAGCAGGTTTGCTAGTTTAGTTTAGTTTAGTTTAGTTTGAAAATGCGTAGTTTTAGTTTAGTTTTTATTAGTTACAGTTTTTGTTTTTTTCCCTTCTTGGGTGAGACTGTGCTGATCTCGTGAGCTCACAAATCATTAGGGCGCACATCAGGTTACTTCTGCACAGGGGCACAGCTAAAAAAAAAAAATGGAGGCTAGTTCATATCCATCCAAATACTAAGCTTAAGTATGAAATGAAAAAGACTAAAACTAAGGACATTTTCTCTATAATTTTAGTTTATTTTAGTTAGTTTTGTAAACACACAACACAGTTTTAGTTAGTTATCATTTTTGTAAAGCCTAGTTTTTGTTTTTATTTCACTTAACTAAAATGTTTTTTTCACACCCAGTTTTCGATTTTTAGTTAGTTTTCTTTAACTATAATAACCTTAGTCCAGACATTCAAATCTGCCCATTCCAAAGCTGACTGATTCTTGAAGTTCTCAACGGAGTGTAACCATGGAGGTATACGAGTTGACAATTCTGTCTGATATCAGGCTAGTGGGAAAGAGGAGTGGACCTCCTAAATGAATTGTAATCTAATACTGCCACCTGGTGGTTGTTGCACAGAATACAATTCAAGGGACGTGAAGAGGTGTGTCCCGTGCTCCGAGTGCCCCTGTCGCTGCCGAGTGGACACAGGTCACAATAGGTAGGCTATAGTTGCTTAACGTGAAAATAATGTGTCCTGTTTTAGACTTCGGCCCCGGGGGTAATTCTTTTCCATGTCTAAAACATGGAAAAGAAAGCCCCTGAAATGAGAGGTTCAATTCCTGGTAGGCTGGTTTTTATATTGTTCTCCAATCTGTGATCCTCTTCTTTCCTATAGTGTCAAAATAGTGACAACATACGACGGGGGGGTTTGTTAAGAATCACTGTATCATTATTTCAAAGTAAAATATAATTTCAAACAATAACATTTCCCACACCAACACACAGTTGTCATCTCCTTAGAACTTAGAATAGATCAAGGATTTAGATGAAAGTAGAATGCAGTCGGAGAAACTGACTAAAGTGGCCCAGAAGTTACAAGAGAAGGCCAGTAGATGTCAGTATTGAGCAGTGAAATTGTCTTCCTTCGCCATTTGGACCGTTCCTGTCTATGCGTCATGACGTGCACCTATATTGAACTAGCGGGTAAAATAATGCCTCGTCAAACCTTCGAGTGGAATGATATGAAAATTACAATAGGCTATTCAATTTGAATCTAATATGGAATAAGGGTTAAGGTGCACAATGGGTTTGTTCTGTTTCAAGGACAAGCAGTAGGAAAGTAATCAAACTGTAGTCTATAGGCTGGTCGGCTGTCATTACATTACCAACAATAACCATTATCCCAAATAGACTAACTGAACATATCATCGAGGACTTTCATTCAGTGATTCGGATGATGGATGTTTCAGTTTATTGCCAATGTGATCAAAAACATAATGCATTTATTTATGGGAATTTCGATTTGTTTGTTTTTTTACTTTGTAGTCTATCATTAATTAAATATTAACCATTCTGAACATAAACGAAGACAACAGATGTGGTATGAGTAATCTATTCCATTTGGAAATGCACCACATCCGTATCAGATCAAATCTTTTTCCCATCTGTGCCCTCGAAGGTTGCATATCAAAACACCAGAATCAAATACTGACACAAAACATGATAGCTCTGAGCGTTGCTATGGCCAAGGTAGGCTACTGGTAAATCCTGCTACACCATAGACCGAGTTTTGAGTTTTCACATGTTAATAAAATCAACAGTTTGAGTGTGTGTGTGTGTGTGTGTGTGTGTGTGTGTGTGTGTGTGTGTGTTTGTGTTCGTGCGTAATTTTGTAGCCAATGCCCTATAGCCAACGTCTGTAAAACCATCATGAAACATGCCTTAAAACCATATCAAGATGACAGTATATTTCTGTTCAATTTGACAAGTGGACAAACATTCCTCACTCACTTGCCAACTTTTTTCCTGACATCTTGAAACCAAAAGAATATCAAATGTCGGAATGCTTTTCGTCAACGACTTTCAGCAAGACCTTCATGTTGAATTCGATAATTTATAATTTCGTCCATAAAGGCAGAGTCGTTCTTTCCGCTTCATCTCTTTTGTGGGTCGTAAACTAGGTTCATATGGGTTCAATCTGGGTTGAAATCAGTCACAGAGTCTGGTGACGTAATTCAAGTAGACAGGGACGATATGCTCGAGGAAACCATTCATTGGGCTAAACACTCACACTTTTAGGGGCAATTAAACAGTAACATGGCTTAAGTGATCGGAGGATAAAATGCTGGTTGCATTTCACTCAAAATGTCTGCAAATAATACTTCTAGAAATTGGGCTTGTTCTGCACAATTTATATTGCTTAAACGATTTACATATTTTAAGTAATTTCTAATAGTTTTTATGAAAAGCACATTAGGCTTAACTGAGTATTTATTTAATCTTGTAATCTGTGATTATTGATATCTATTGTGATTGCGATTAAATGAACATGCGTTTTAAAATATTTTTTTGATAGCATTGACCTAACATAGCTAGTTGGTCTGAACTCTGAATTTTAAACAGAATTGGACAGTCTACAGTAAATATGTGTTGACTAGGCTACTTATTTCTGCACAGGGTGTGTGTGTGTGTGTGTGTGTGTGTGTGTGTGTGTGTGTGTGTGTGTGTGTGTGTGTGCGTTTGTGTGTGTGTTTTTGTGTGTGTGTGAGAGAGAGAGAGAGAGAGAGAGAGAGAGAGAGAGAGAAAGAAAGAGAATGCATGTGTGTGTGTGTGTGTGTGTGTGCTTGTGTGTGTGTGTGTGTGTGTGTGTGTGTGTGTGTGTGTGTGTGTGTGTGTGTGTGTGTGCGTGTGTGTGTGTGTGTGTGTGTGTGTGTGCGTGTGTGTGTGTGTGTGTGTGAGCGTGTGCGTGTGCGTGTGCGTGTGTGTGTGTGTGTGTGTGTGTGTGTGTGTGTGTGTGTGTGTTTGTGTGTGTGTAGTTCATCCCTGTGCTCTCTCACAGCAGGGGCACATCTGGTTGTGTGATGGTGGCTGTGTCACGGTGCTTCAGGCTGATTCATGGCTCTGCCTGCTCTCAGCTGGTATTCCACTTCACCCATTTTAAATCACTTGTCCTGAAATCGGGCTTTTTGTCCAGAAACAAATCATTCCTTTATTTACTCTTATTTTCACATTTGTGTATCCATCTTTTCTGAAATGTCAGGGGAGAAGAGTAAAGGCTCAATATTTCTGGACTGGGTACAACATGTGACAAAGACAATTTCTTGTCTATTTGATGATAGTGACTTAGGCCAATAATGCTAATGTTCCAACAACATCACACACATACGAACATGTGTGTTACAGTTTATCTGGGTCCCATTCAGCGTTTTCCCTGCAGCCGCTGATTTATGTCCCCATTAACACGCACCATGATTTGTCTTCCTCAACCACACCCCGTTTCAAAGGATATTTTCCATAACATCTCTACTTTCTTTACATCTGCTTTTTATTTTTGTCTGCCTCGACTGTCTTTATCATTCATTCAATCAATCTCTTTCTCATGTCTCTATTTTACTCTGCATTCCCTAGAAAAAAAACGCATCATTTCACACCACAACCCCATGGCTGCACTGATACTTTTTGCTGAGCCCTCACCTCTCAAGCTCCGATTGGCCGCGATCCGTAAACTATGCTATTGCTCAATATGCAACTGTAGATCACCTAAGCAACCTGACCTGTCAATCATCTTAGAACTCAGAGAAAAGACATAATGAGTAGATGAATGATATGCATTCTGAAAGACTATTGACAATGGGATATTGCATCAGGACTGCACTGATATCCTCCACCGGAGCAGTAATGGGATATGTACAGTATGGCAATTAAAAAGTTTGATGAGGTTGTCCTTGTGCACTAACTGCATCCTTAAAAGCACTCATTAAGATCCATTATGTTTTACATGACCTAAGCTAAGTGAGCCTTTAACCAATTAACAATGAACTTAAAAATGGCGATGGGATAAAGAGCACACTTATGAAGATGTCTGTTTGAGCTTTTTGGTACCGTGGGATTGTTTTACTTGTGTTTGTCAGGTCAGTGCCAATTTAGAGCCCCCCCCCCCACCCCCCCCATGAGTCATAGTCACATTTATTTAATTTCACCAAAACAAAGACACAAGCTCTTTGGGCTATTGTCCCCACACTACGAAAACATATTTATGCCCACCCGGAGAATATAAGCATTTGGGACATGTGACAGCCCTGCAGCGAATTCCCACTCGTGCAGAGCCAGCATGCCTTCAAGGGGGGCGATGTCTTGTTTTTATGCAGTCATGTAGTCTTGTTTTAGCATCAGCCGCTTCATTGACATACTCTACTGTGTATCACCGTCCATTCCACTGTGGTTTCCTGACACACATACACACACGCATGTTAGCAATCACACATACATACACACACGCATGCGCACACACACACACTAGACAAATACACATGCACATATAGTACGAATATAAAGTGTAACAAAGTACATAAATGTGAACTGCACATGCACACACATCTGTGAACTCACTCTTATTTGACACAATAGCTAAAGTGCACACACACACACACACACACACACACATACACACACACACGCACGCACGTGAACCATGAGAGGGAGGGAATAAGCCGGGCTAACCCCTGCTCCAGCATATTGATATTTAGTCCGGCTCCACCACTGTCAAAACATCTCAGGCTGCCTGAGGACAGCGGGCCAACCTAGGTGCTCTTCAAAGGCTAGCGTCCAGCCAGCCGTCAGGACCGGCTGTGACTGACCGGCTCTCGTCTGACCCCCACACACTGCATGACACATCCGTGTACCGGGGGACGGAACCACTTTCCAACTGTCGGTTATGTCATTCCATCGCGGAACATGGAACAGGGGAGCGGGTCTCTTATTTTTTTCTCTTTTCTTTGTTTTTGATCTCAAGAAGCTATCACTCCTAACTATTGTGTGTTCTTTTTCTCCTGCCTCCCCCCCCCTCTCTCTCTCTCTCTCTCTCTCTCTCTATCTCTCTCTAACCACCCATGTCTATCTTTCCCTCAATCCTCTTCCCCTGTCAGCTCCACCCTGTGGGTTTTTACCCCAGGCAGTCCTCACCCCCCACCCACCCACCCCCATCCCCTACCCCCCGGTCTCTTTGGATTTTCCCGTCTCTCTAACACTCCTCTGGTTCAGGGGGTTAAGTTCTCCTCAGCGTGTGTGAGTGGCCAGGGCAGGCCTGCTGGAAGCTTGTGATGAGAGACTGTCTGACTGCCGGAGGTGTCGAAGGTTAAGCGTCTGGACAGGGGTGGCGTGGGGGGGGGGCGGTGGCCAAGGTATTCAAAATACAACTGAAAAACACATCTGTAGATTTAACTCCAAACCCAAAACAGGCCAGAAAACACATGTGTGTGTTCAGGAAGAGCAAGTGTGTACGGAATACGACTCATCACATTGTTACGCGCACATATACACCCGGAAACACAGTCGGACACACAAAGTGAGATTGACAGAGGCAGCTGCTGGCGTGATCTTAGGGTCATGTTAGCTTACAACCCTGAGCAGAACACTAATTCCTTGACGCTGGGTGGTTAGGGTTCATTTGAGCGTCTGTGAGATGAGTTACAGGTTCACGGGTTGAGGAGGGTGTGGGCGGGAGGTGGCGGGCTCAGAACACGACCGCCCGGCCCGTTTGGGTTCAGAGCCCCCCGGTTATGGCCAAATGACTGAAACTTCACTTGCATGATTGCATTGACTTGCTGAATAAGACGCTTTTAGACCTTGGTTTGGCATATGAGTGTGTGAACACATACACCCCTACAGTACCTGAACACACACAGGTGTACGTACTCACTCACACACACACACACACACACACACACACACACACACACACACACACACACACACACACACACACACAGGAATGTACAGAATGGTCATGAAGATCATATTTGCTTTCCTAATCAGGCAATGTCATTACAGATGAAGACAAATCACTCAGTACCTGTAGAACTCCCAGTCTAAGCCACCACCACAGACATTAGTGTTATTAATGAATCTTCCTCATGAATAGAAAAGGTTTGTTTCGTTTCAGTTCCCCAGAGTGTAGTTAAATGAAACTATTTTAATGACATGCAAAGTGTGTGTGAGGGCTGAGGGTGTGTACGGTATACAAGCATAGGAGTATGGAAGTGTGTGTGTGTGTGTGTGTGTGTGTGTGTGTATGTGGCATAGGTTTGATGGATCCAAAGCCTTGTTGTTGACATAAGTCTTTATTTATAAAGTGCATGGTCTCACCCGACCACAGAGCCCCTTCAAGGGGCAAATAGAGACTCAATTAATCAGACAAATGTTTTAATTAGGGTTAATATCCTCAGGGTTGGCACAAACACACAGACACACACACACACACACACACATACACAGTATTCGTCCAAAACACACACACACACAGAGGCCCCTGTGTGTGTACCAAAGCTTGAGATGAGAGTGGAGGGATGATGAGGTGGGGGTCTGGAGGGTGGTTACTGTTTGTCCAAACGCTCTGAGGTCTATTCTCCTCATTTGAGAATTTGAGAAACAAATGTGAGTTTGTTACTGTAGCCCAGGCCGTGTGGGTATTAATAGGTCATGCAGATGTTTGAATGTCACCAGCTATTTATAAGAGGCTGTTGTGTTCAAATCCAAATTTGTCTGGAGCCCTTCCTTGTCTGGTACGGCTATTTTTGAAAGGCCCTCGGGTTCAGATCTGAGAAAAGTACATATTTGTCTGTCAGTTGGTTTGAATTTTGTCACTGAGATGAGTCTCTGTCACTTGTCTTTTTGGGGACTTATGGCCAGAATATCACACACATCACACACACAAAGACAACATTCATACTCAGCTACCATAGTAACTTAAAACACCCAGAAAGAAAAAGAAAACAATTTGGGGGTTGTATTTTCATGTTTTATTATAAATAGTAATAATACTGAGCTTGTACACGAGACATTTCATCATATCATTCTGTCAAATAATACCAAAAATACATAATACAAAACGAAGAAAAAACGCTGGAAAGAAAAAGTCTCTTTCCCTTTAGATACTATGTACAATTAACCATCGAGTGCTCATATCAATGCTGGAACAAGGGTTTTGACTTGAGATCTTTATCTACCATTATGTGTACGCAGAATTCTTAAAACGTTGACGTCTCTACAGCCTTGCAGAAAGGTTCGGAATAATTTTGTTTACATACAATTGAAAGAATAAATACGCTCATGACAAATATAAACCCCACTGATCTTTTCTGTTTTTTTCAACAGAACAAGACAAACAAGAAACATTAAGTAAAAAACAAACAAAGGAACAATTTGGCTTTGTATTTCTACAGAATTGTTTTGTTTACCTCTGTTTTCGCTTGAATGGATTTCCTCCACATGGGTTTGGAATGATTGCATTGATTAACTGTGTTTTCCACCTTTCCATATCTGTGTATGCTATTGTAGCTAGTTTTTCACCTGCTTTGGACCAATATGCCTTCAAATGTATGTTTTATTTTTAAGGACTCAAACGTGATTTGAACGTAAATGCAACATTGTTAGGACATACGATAGGTCTGCTTCATGGCATGTAATGGCATGTTTGACAGCAAGGTACGTGATGATATTGCACTTCTGGTCAGCTGATGTCCTCGGAGTTGCGTTGCTCTGTGGTTGTCGGTATGTCTCAAATGTCACTTGGTCGTGACCCAATAACTCTGTGGTTTAAGGGATCTTTACTGGGTTCTCACCCCTTTAACATTTTTCACCACCACCAAAAGCCACTGTGCCCCCATCCCTCCTCATCTGTCACTTTCTCCAAAGTCACCTTTGAACTCTAGGGGAGTCCCTGTAAAGCTACAAAAGGTTGGAATCCTCCCTCCCTGGCTGGGACTTCAATGGGACGCAACAAGAAAGCCAGTCAGAGTTCACTGGAATGCCGGGCAGAACATTCTGGAAGTTAGCTTGGTGTTCAGTTTCTGCTCCAGTGCTTTTTTTTTTTATGGACTTTTCCTTTGCTGTTGTTTGTTTGCTTTTATTCATTTCTTGGCTGCCCGAGGCTGGAGCTGTGTCCTCTTCTGTCCTTGGGTGGGATGGGATGATCCAGAGCGGAGGGGGTAAATCTAATAAATTAAACCTCTCTTGTTTTCCCTCATGTTGCTTTATTGAAATGTAATTTACAGTATTTGGCCCTTGAACATGTGATTTAAGCAACAACAACAACAAAAAGTGTGATTTATATGGTGTGGTTGTGCTCTTCCATAGACCCACCATGTTGAGAATTACCCCAGTGAGGGTGCTTGGTCCCTGGGTACGCTTTGGGCCAATGTGTGGGAGTCCTTACTGGTCCTGGTTATAGTTGTTGCTCAACTTTGGAATAAACCGCGACACAACCTAGGTTATGAAATGGCAGTGGTACCTCCAGCGCTTTTCAATGAGAGATGCTCAAAGATCTTTTGTTTTCATCTTGCACTCCTCCAATTGTGGTTTATTTTCGTGTCTCTCCGTTTCCTTTCCAAGCGAGAAAGAGCGTCGTTGTTGAGGTGAATTGGAACAGCCAGAGAGGGGAAGCCGTCGTTTTGGTCCTGATTACCTGAAGAGTCCCTCAGCACACACACACCTTCCCCTCCCAGCACACACACACATCTTCCCCTCCCAGCACCGGGGGAAGGCTGTGGAAGGTCCCAGTCCTCCTCTCAGGTGATTTCAGGTCTCAGATAATGAAGGGCACCTACAAGAAAGAACAGAGGGGTTGTTAGACGCAGTATTCTCGATGAAAGGGGTGGGTGGGGGGGGGTGGGTGGGTAGAGAGAAGACAGCTGAAGGAGATATGGAATGGGGAAAGGGGTAGCCACACTGCATTTGATATGGAACCCACTTAGGGCTTGACACGGTGCCTAGACTATCGGGATCTGGGAAAGCGATCAATACTGGCTCTCCAGCTGACCTCGTCTCGGCGCACCTGTTTCCAATAGCCTCCCTGCCAGAGGCTATTAGGATCCTTCCCCCCCAAAACAAGACCTCTCTCCATCCTCTCAGACCCAACCGCACACGGGTATCCAGTCTCAGTGATTAATGACATCAAGATGTAGTCCCTCCCTCTCGCGAGTGTGTGCGTGCGTGTTTGTGTGTGTGTATTTGAAAGCTTGTGTCTGTGTGTGTGTGTGTGTGTTTGTGTGTGTGTATGTTTGCAAACTTCTGTGTGTGTGTGTGTGTGTGTGTGTGTGTGTGTGTGTGTGTGTGTGTGTGTGCGTGCGCCCACTTCCAAAGGTGGTTCCTGTCTTTCTGTCCACTTAGATATTTCACTCAGATATTTCATTAGACATTTCTTCTCCCGGTTATTAGGTTAGATATTCACTCGATACCTGCCGACCTTACAAAGCCACGCCACTCAGCGGCGTGGAGCGCTGCCATGTCTTTGAAGGGCGACGAGGTTGACGGGAGGTCGGCGGATGGGCCTGATTGGCCGGCTCGTGTGGGCCGCCCCCCGCGGACAGAAATTGAAAACTGCGGGCCCGCTCTAATCACGGTCGATCGTCCGTGGATGACGTCGCCCTCAGAGCTGCCTGTGAGCGTGGGTTTGAAGTTCCGGCCGTAACGCTAATGTGAACTGAAGGCGCCCCCGCGCAGCTCAACGCACCGCCTCAGAGCCCAGCCGGTCCTGCGCTGGCGGAACGCGCCGAGCGGGAATTCACTCCACGGCCAAGGGTTGAACGAGGATATAACAAAGATATGGACGCGGTTTCCGTATGTTATCTACAGCAGGCTGGGAGACTTGGACGTTTGTGAGCGTATGGTTTATAGTCATGGTAAACATAATGTTACTGTAATAGTCAGGAGCCCGGCCCCGACCTTTGACAGAGGGGTCGGTTTGGTTTGAGCTCTATATCCACACTGTTATTACTTCAGCAATTGCATTGGCGTAGTCAATTAGTGGCCAATTAGTAGTCAATTATAAATAACTAAATTAGATGAGGTAGAAAGGAGGGGGTATTGACCTTACTTTGGCCGTACTGCCCATACTGATAGGACGCAACGTGGTCCACGCTATAGGCCGGCGAGCTGTAGGACGACGGGCAGTAGGACTGGGAGTTGGGCAGCGAGGGCAGACTGGGCATGCTGGGCATGCTGGGAAGGCCCTCCAGGCCTTTGAGGTGCTCCAGGCGTTGGGAGCAGCTGGCGCCCATGCCTCCAGGGGGCTCCAGGCCGCCGGTCAGGGGGGAGATGGCGTAGTCGCTCTGGGGCTGGTGGGGCACGCCGCCCGGGTTCAGCAGGCCCATCACCTGGGGAGGGGCAGAGACACAGGGACGTTAGAGGGTGGAGGGGTGGGTCTGTTACTTGGGACCGGTTTGTGAGGAGGTGTGTGTGGGGTGGAGGTTGCCGGGGCCTGTGTGTGTGTGTGTGTGTGTGAGGGGGGGGGAGGGGGGGGGGGTATATGGGTGATTGGAACATGAGAAAACAGGTGGTGTATCTGAGACTGTGACAAAGCTTTGGGCATGTCCCCTCACTCTGTCTCTGTCTCTTCCTATCTCTCTCTCTCTCTCTCTCTCACGCGCGCACACACACACACACACACACACACACACACACACACACACACACACAGGCGCACACAGCCCTTCTACACACACACACACACACACACACACACACTTTCCTCTTATACATACACACACATTCCTCCTTATGTTCAGCCTAACTCAGGAAGTTCCCCTCGGCTGGACATCAAAAGAGGCGGTGGAGGCGTTCCAGACAGCCAGAGAGATAGGAGCAGGAGGGGAAGAATTAAGCAATTTGTCCCAAACCCATAACTCCACTTAGTTTGAAATTCCCTTTAGTCGCCGCTCCAAAAAAGCATAGGATGAGATAACGACTTATCTCTAAAGATATATATATACCAACGTAGATAACACACACACACACACACACCCTGACCACAGTGGGAGAGTTAAAGTTGGAGATGTGCGCCAGGTTTTGACCTGTTGTTGATTAGCAGCCAGATAATCAAATTTGGGGGGGGGGGGGTTTCTTGGCGAGCTTTGGATGGAAAAGCGCCGTAGGGCCACGCCTGTCAGCGTCCCGGAGCCCCGGAGACCCCCTGACGCGCCCTGACACCCGCCGCCGCTACCCGTACGGCTCGGCGGGGGTGCCTTCGCCAAGGGCGCCGTTCGATAAACAGCCGATCCCCGCGAATCGACATCGTTTAGCCGGCGAGCGTTTCTCTGCGAGCGGCGACGTGGCCGAACCTGCTGACTCCGAACGCATCAAATCCCCTTTCAAGCGAGACCTCTGGGCTCTGCTGGCGCCCTAATGAGAAGCAGCTACGCTCCGCTGTGGGCACTTCTGGCCTTATAAGTGACATATTATTCTACATCCACACACACACATGGTCCCGCTTAAGTCATTTCCCAGGCAGGGGGACAGAGGAGCCCATGTTGATTTTGAGAGGGGAGTTGTGTTTCCCCAGCCCAAGTAACATTTTCCTAAAGAATTACCTGCGTTTGGAACGGCTGTGTTTAAACAGAAAGAGTACCGGGACCTGGCGCCATTCACCGCCAAGCTCTCTCTCTCTCTCTCTCTCTCTCTCTCTCTCTCTCTCTCTCCGTTCCTCTCTCTCATCTCTGCCTCTCACTGTCTCTCTGTCTTACAGTGCCCCCCCCCTCTCCCTCTCTCTTCCCTCAGTCTCTCCTTGTGCTGCACTTAGCATGGCGGCCGGCTGCGAGGCTGGGCTTAGGTCGGGTGTTTCATGTTGGACCGGTGCCGTTGCCAGTGGCCTAACCGGGCGTGTCCAGGGGGAGCCAGGGAGAGGGAGAAGGGCCACAGAGGAATGTCGGAATGGGGGGGGGGGGGATCTGAGACGGGACATTCCTGCTCCCTCATAGAAGATGCATAAAAACACATTAGGACCTTACTTTCATACGCAGGAATGTGGAGACAAACATTTTAAGAATGCAATCATGAGAAGCCCCTTGCAGAGGCTAGACAGTGTAGTGTGTGTGTGTGTGTGTGCGTGCGTGCGTGCGTGCGTGCGCGTGTGCGTGCGTGCGTGTGTGTGCGTGCGTGTGTGTGTGTGTGTGTGTGTGTGTGTGTGCACCACTGACGGCTGCACATAAGGTGCACACATTTCTACAGAGGAGAGGGAGATGTAAGTGGATGAACTCATGGAGACACTACATAAATTTGGAGGGTGGGTATTTTCTCATCTTTGAGCTTACATGTAACTGACACACACACACGCACACACTCAAGCGTCTGTCAACAGTCAAAAGTCCTGTTAGAGGCATCTTGCCCTCCAACAAATACGCTCTAAGAAGATGTGTTTTCCTTGCAAATGGGAAACATGTGGGGGTCAAAGCATCCCATTTATCAGAGAGAGAGAGAGTGAAAGAGAGAAAGAGAGAGAGAGAGTTTGATTTTAATCAAATCAAAATATCCTGACTAAACATCACAATGCACACAGAAATCCTGGGCCTTGATGTGTGCATTGAATCTGTAAGTCTTGTCTTTGATTTTTTTCACAGTGAATCCTTTTCATTATTGACTGTTGAAACTTACAGTATGCAGTATCCTAGAATAGGCTGAACACGGTATGCTGTTTTTAAAAGGCCATAGATAAAGGCCTTAGTCTAGATGGGATGAAATAAATCATACAAACCAATCATTAATGTAAGCAATCAACTGATTGTTTACATTCATTTATGTGAATTCACATTTTTGCATGCTGTTTAAGAGTCAGTGTCAGTCATTCGCTGTTGATGTCCGTACCGTATTCCTTAATTGACCCGGAGGCTTTCAGGAAATTATTAATCCTTTCAATTCTGTGTGTGCGCGCGCGTGTGTGTGTGTGTGCGTGCGCGCATGTCTCTGCATATGTATGTGTCTGTACATGTGCCAGTGTTTGCGTGTGTGTGTGTGTGTGTCTGTGTGTGTGTGTATGTGTGTGTAGCCGGCGCTGTATTCTCTGAGGAGTCTGACTTTGAGCAGCTGAAATCTCATTTTCTGCCTGTTAGGACAGCCCTTAGTGTTGAGTTAGAGGCTTGTGAGCTGCTCAGGGCTGTATAATTGGCTGTAATTGTCTTTTCAGTTTTCATTTGCCTCATCGTCTTCTTAGGCTCATTCCTTGTCCTTGTTCTTCCACTCAAGTACTCAAGTACTCAAGTACTGAAGTATTACCTCTACGTTCTCTCTACCACCTTCTTCTGCAAAGTAAGTGTGTGTGTGTGTGTGTGTGTGTGTGTGTGTGTGTGTGTGTGTGTGTGTGTGTGTGTGTGTGTGTGTGTGTATTCGTGTGTGCGCGCATGTACTGTATACATGCCTGCATACATGTAGATGCGCCTGTGTGTCTGTGTGCATGCGTGTGTGTGCGTGTGTGTGCGTGAGCGTGTGTGTGTGTGTGCGTGCAGGTGTCTAAATGTGTGTGTGTGTGTGTGCAGGTTTCTACGTGTGTGTGTGTATGCGTGCAGGTGTCTACACGTGTGTGTGTGTGTGTGTGTGGTTGTGTGTGTGTGTGTGTGTGTGTGTGTGTGTGTGCAGGTGTCTACGTGTGTGTGTGTGTGTGTGTGTGTGTGTGTGTGTGCAGGTGCCTACATGTGTGCGTGTGTGTGCAGTCCCGTCAACACCCCTCCCTCCGGACTCACCTGTGGTGAGAGGCCGTTGCCGATGGCGGGGTTCATGGGGTTGGGGGGCCCCCCCGAGGGGACGAAGCCGTCGGAGTAGCCTGAGAAGCCGTGGCGCCCGGAGGCCAGGCAGTAGGCCGAGCCCCCCTCCTGGCCGGGGCCCCCTGCAGAGCTCTGGTGGCCCGTGGAGGGGGGCAGAGGCTGGGGACGGTGCACGGTGCTGGGCTGCTCCGACACCACTGTGGGCAGAGGGGGGGAGGGGAGTTTAGAGTCTTTCACTCAGAAAAGGGTGCTGGATTTAGAACCCATTGAAAGAGGGTGCTCCGTTTGGATGGGCTTCTGTTTAGGCTTCGAAGCGACAAAGTGAATCAGAAGCCGAATAAAACCCGACAAGCTACCTTTAGGCTGGATGAAAAAATCTTTCATTTTGGTGATTTTATTTTCATGCAGTGAAAGCTGGGACTATCCTTGACAAACACAGATGAAATGTATTCCGAATAGCTCATAATTTATGATTTCATGCTCAAAAACATCAATTACCCAGAAAAGTTACTTTCACGCAATGGCAGCGAAGTCAGAATGGGTGTGGCAGCCCAAAAGCGATAGCGAGTGGCTCACCCTGTGCTAGTGATGTTGGTGGGTAAGGGCTGTCTGTGAGCTGATAGGGCGACATGCTGGACATGGCAGAGGGCGGGAACCCCCCGGGGATCAGGTGATTAAACGCCATGAGCTGATTGGCTCCAGCCTGCTTCCTCCATCGTGCCCTCCTGTTACTGAACCAGACCTGGGAAAGAAACGCCAACGACACGTTACAGAACAGAGTGTGCATGTGTGTGTGTGTGTGTGTGTGTGTGTGTGTGTGTGTGTGTGTGTGCGTGTGTGTGTGCGTGTGTGTGTGTGTGTGCATGTGTGTGTGTATATATGTGTGTGTGTTTGCTGCTCGCGGCTGAGGAGATAGCGATCTCCCAGCTGTGGCGACCTCACTGTGACATCATCCCTTTATGTGTGTGTGTGTGTATGTGTGTGTGTGTGTGTGTGTGTGTGTGTGTGTGTGTGTGTGTGTGTGTGTGTGTGTGCATATGTGTTGGGGTGGTCATGTGTTCCCCTCCAGACTTGCCCATGTGACTGCTGCAGTCAACAAGGCTCTCTCTATCTCTGTCTCTCACACTCACACAAGCAGGATACAGACTGAACCAGGCTGAAGAACTCAATTCTACCAACTTCCTCTGAAAGAGTGCTCTCAATTATCTTCAACCACTCAGGAAATCTACAAGCCACCTGTATATGTAGAAGAAAACCTTCATACTTGTTGGTCACTAATTCAAACACGCAAAGTAATTGAAATACAAAAAATACCTTGATAAAACAAGGACATCACATTTGGCAAGAGCTTAAGACATGAGCTGATTGGCTGTGGAGCTCCCTCCCTCGGGCTCTCCTGTTACTGACCAAGCCCTAGGACTAAATAAAAACTAAACTAAATAATACACCAATATCTATTGAGTGACATATTATGAGCAGCCAAAACCCGCCCCGCTGTGTCCAGTATGGGGGGTTCTGGTTGGCTGCCTCTACTCTGCGTTCGGATTGACTGGCGGTTCTGAAGCCGAATCCATAATGGCCTCCTGCTGGCCCTGAACAGTCTCCATATGGAAGCTGTGGAGGCGAATTTGCTGGGCCATAGATCAGAGCTGGCCTTTGATTGGTCCCCTGGGACCAGAGGATGAGAGGGGCCAGGAATGTGTGTGTGTGCGCGTGTGTGTGTGTGCGCGTGTGTGCGCGTGTATATATGTGTGTGTGTCTACCTGTACTCTGGCCTCTGTGAGCTTGGCCCTCTGAGCCAGCTCTTCACGTGTGTAGATGTCGGGGTAGTGCGTCCTCTCGAAGGCCCTCTCCAGCTCCTCCAGCTGCTCCGCCGTGAAGGTGGTCCGACTGCGCCTCTGCTTCCTCTTCAGGGGGAGGTCCGGTTCTGACTCCACGTCAGAACCCTCGTCTGAGGGACTGGCTGTGGGGAGGAGAAAAGCTGTGGGTCAGTTCTGTGTAATCTTCACAACAGCGGACTGCTCCTTTCTTCACGAAGCACATTTTACTGCACACTGTGCCGGTAAGAAAAAAGTTGACAGATAACGATTCTGACAATATTTTTCAGACTGTATCCTGTAGGTCAGGTTTAAAAGAGAAAAAGAAAAAAAACGGGGGGAAAACATTGCATAGTTTCTTGTTTTTATGGCAAGAAGAAAAGGTTGAGAGAGAAAGAGAGAGACAGAGAGAGAGAGAAGAGAGAGAGAGAGAGAGAGAGAGAGAGAGAGACAGAGAGAGAGAGAGAGAGAGAGGAGAGAGAGAAAGAGAGAGAATGTGTAGGTAAAGTTAGTGGGGGAGGGGAACCCTATCTAATTGACACGTCACGTCACGTGAACCTGTTCGCTTTTTATCTTCCTGCGTTTACATAAACCTTTTCATAATCCCCCCCACCCCCACCCCCACACATACAACGCCACCCCATCTTCCCCTCCCTGCTAGTGCCCAAACAGACTTCCATTCAGATAGAATATTCCCTGCTTTTCCACCTAATCCCACAGGACAAGGTTTCCCGAGGCGCACCAGTGCGATTGGGAGGACTAAGTCGGACACAAAGGCCTAATTTGGATCTGGGGGCCATTTTATATACCCCCCATCCCCCCCAAAGGAGAGAGAAAACGGACGAGCCTTGTCTACAGTCGCCAGTGTAGCGCGGCCAACGCCTCAGCCCCCGCCGTCACCACTCCGCCTGCCAGGTGCATGCTGGTCTTGTTTTCTCTTGTGTCTCTTTAGGAGGCCATTCAGGAGAAGAGGCTGTGAATATGGGATTCAAATGTTCTCTTACCCTCTTTCTATGTTTCTCTTCCTCTGTCTCTCTTTCTCTCTGTCTCTCTCTCTCTCTCTCTCAACCTGAGCCCTGTACCCCAGACCAGGCTAGGGCCGAACAGCCAGAACAGACAGATTCGGATTCATTGACTACATTTCTCTCCTACAACACACACACAACAAGCCATTGTGTGTCCATGGCTTTACTGGGCCTCTCCGCGTGTGACTGTCCCTCAGCTAACACACACACTTAAGAGACACAAAAACACACTGTTAATAACACACACTTATATACACACAGAGACTTGTGTGCAAGTGTTTCAGCAACCCAATTTAGGCCTATAAAGGCCATAGCTGAAAATAACTACATTTTATCGCACCATCTTGAATAGCATACATTGTGCTAAACATATCTATCTCTTTGCCTAATACACAATACAACATACTGTATCCTTTATTTTATCACCCATTCATTCACCCATTCACACACACACACACACACACACACACACACACACACACACACACACACACTCGTGTCCAATCATCTTAGTAGTCATTGAATTGGCACTTCAGCATGATTGAGTTGCCGTGATGATACTAGACTTGACAGCTTTTGTAGGGCCTACTTTTCATGTTTGAGATAGATCACTCAAGTGCTATTGTATACTCTGTTCTTATTAGCTTATAGGCTGTTCTTGACTACCTCAGAAGTTCATTGAGGATGTCGGGCCGACTTTTTGTGTCACAGTTAATGAATTCCCCGGAGTGGAGGGGAAGTTTTTGTGCAACACTGTATTAGTTCCCCCCTTAGAAGCAACAATAAAACACATCAAAATCCAAATAGCTTGAGGCTTCTCATGTGAAACTGATCCCCTGCCCCCTCGGCCATCTCAATTCTTAACACCAATAGCGGTGGGAGTAAACTTTGGATGCATTAAGGGCAAATTGGTTAAAAAAAACATTAAACAACGCCAGTCAGGGAGAGAAAATATTTAGAAAGGGAGAGAGGGAGAGGGAGAGTGAGTGGGATTTCGCCGTAGGGCCCTGGCAAATATCGTTCTGTTTTGCACTTTATCGAATGCTTGAACTTTGGAAGGCCTACAGTATCTGTGTTTTTACTTTAGCTTTTCACCAGGACTAGAATGTAAACTTGCTCGCACACACATACAAGCACACAAACAGGCTTCCAACTGCTGCAAACTTCTTTTTTTTTTACTAAGATAAAATGGCCGGCGTGGTTAGCCCCAATGGATCAAGATGGCACACTGTAGTTTATGGAGTGGAATGGATGTAGTAAAGTTTTACTACTCTATAAACTTCAGTATGACAAACACTAACATCTCCAACAAATTTCAACACTCCTCAAGCCACATCAATGTCAGTCAAACAGCAAATACAAATACTTTTATTGCTAAAAAGCTGTGTTGTTTTTTAGTTGGTGAGGAAGGAATTTGGGGTGTGGAACAGGGAGGACAGGGGGTATTCGAAACCGGGGTTGAGAAAAACAAGAGACCAGGCTTTGTGTTTCCAACTCACGGAGGCCCGTTGGGGAACGCTCTTTGCATCGACCCGCATGCACGTTCCAAAGCATTTCACAGGGATTTAGGCTCTGGGAATGCTGAGTGGGAAGATCACTTGGGAATCACCTATTGGTTATGTCCCAACTGCTTTGGGGTACCCTGGAACCTTACTCCTTTAAAGGAGAGTCGGATTGGCACTTCAAATGGACTTAGGAGTCTCATCATCATCATTCTCACAGGACAAAACCAAATAGCTCGGAATCCTGATGTGAATGTCCGTGTATAACAAGACTGTGATAGAACGATCCAATGTTGTCTCACTGTTATGCACCACGACCGAAAGCAAATTCCTAGTACGTCGAAAAACTGCACGGCAATAAACTGATTCTGATTCTGAACATTATCAATGTCGTAAACTTGCCAGACTAGCTTGATTTGTTTGAGTTGTCAGCCCGATTGACTTGAAATGACGGTACAGCTGAGATAGTAGACCCTGTTTTTACTGTACTACTGTGAATAGCACTGATTGTGCCTTTTTACTACCCTTATTATGCCTTTTGTGCCTTACTGTCTTACTGTGCTTTTACGTGTTGTCTGTATAGCTGCAACAAAGGAATTTCCCCCTCAGGGATTATTAAAGAACCTATGAGATCGTCCAGCCACCAAACAGAAAACAAACCAGAGATCTACAAAAATACCATACAGTACTTCATTCACTGACAAAGTTTGCACAGTCGATCAGCGCACTCCTTTAACTAAACGCCACCTACACCACCCTCTCTCTCTCTCTCTCTCTCTCTCTCCCTCACCCATCTCTTTCTCTCACAGTCCTCTTTGTCTCCCTCCTCCACCAATCCCCCCCCATCCCTCTCTTTCTCTCCCCCATATTTCTCTCTCCTTCTCCCTCTCTTCTTTGTTGCTCTAAGGCTGGGCTCTTTGCTGGGCGATTTGCACGCTCCATCTGTGGAATCCGTCATGGCTGCCTCGGCCCTCGGAGCGGGGGCATGGAGGGGGCCTGTCACCTGCCCCAGGGGGGAGCGGGGGGGTACACTGAGGGCCAGAGAGGGGGCGGGCGGGCAGAGGGGGAAGGGTGGGGCACGGTTGGGGGTCTCACCCCCCCCCCCCACCCCCCTCCTCCTCCCCAGCAGCCCACAGGGGAAAAAAACATGGCGGCACCTGAAGGGTGGGAGGGAAATAGGCTGGGAGAAGGGCTGGGGGGGGTGCTCTTATATTAGCTATGAATGTGAATTTGTGTTGTTGTTGTTGTTGTTGTTGTTGTTGACCAGTCTTGTGTTTATAAGAGAGAAAGAATGAGACAGCGGGAGAGAGAGCAAGAGAGAGAGACCGAGGGAGAGAGAGAGAGAGAGAGAGAGAGAGAGAGAGAGAGACAGAGAGAGAGAGAGACAGACCCACAAGTCACAAGTAAGAGTGACAAAAGTGTATCCATAGGCCAGAGATCACACCATCAACTAATCCCTACCACTCTGCCACGGGGCAGGACATACACACACACCACACACACACACACACACACACACACACACACACACAGAAAACACCACATGTAGGGTAAAGGACACGAGTCTTCACTAGGGATGAGACGGTATACCGTAAAACCGTGAACCACGGTATAAAATGTCCACGGTATTAGAACCGTGACATTCCCTGTGTTTACGGTATTACGTTTACAGTATTCCACAATAATGCGCTGCTGAAACTTCACATTTCAAGTTGCTTGCAACAGCTATTTTGTAATTTAATATAAGCTTGCTATTAATAAACTGAGCTTAATTACAATAGTGTGTATTTTCCATCATGTTTTGCACTGTAGTTCCTTCAAAGTAAAATACTTGTTTTTTATGTGTGTTGGGGAGGTGAAATTCCGTTAAACATGAAATACCGTAAACTGTACCGTGTAACTAGATACCGTACCGTACCGTAATGCAAAAATCCATACCGTCTCATCCCTAGTCTTCACCCCCCGCTAACACACACACACACACACACACACTTTAGTAAACTGTGAATATGCATACTGACATACTGACATACTGACTCAGGGAGCCGTGGGGTAGGACGATTCCAAGGGCACTGCCCAGGGGCCCCCATGAACCACTATTATTATTATTATTATCATCATCATAAGGTCTAGGTTTGGGGGGCCCAATATTACATTCTTTCATAGGACCCAGAATTTCAAGCAGCGCCCCTGACAGCACTACTCGTTACATCACAAATATCCCCTCCACCTTGACTAATCAGGCTACAGTACACACACACAGACACACACACACAGACACACATTCTCTCTCCTAAATGTTTCAGCGGATCCTGATGTCAACATACAGCAGACACACACACACACACACACCCCGTCCATTACATTGGTGGGAACAGATATATAGCGAAGAGTTCAAAATATGCTTGACACTGCTTTATTCATCTCCACTCCCAGTTAAGAACGGTTTCAGGGGACAGGGGGGCTGAACAGGATGAATGTGATGATTTTTTCACAGTAGTTATCAGAGAGTGGACGGGGAGAGAACCAAGCCCGTATACTTGACTGACTCCTCTAGAAGACTGTGGTCTCTGAGTGCTCCGCTAGCTCGCGTCGCTACGGTATCCACCGATGCCATCGCTCTTATTCTGGCACAGACGAATAGCTCTCTCCAATCAAATTACCCGCCTGTACCCCACATATCTCTCTCAGTGTGTATATATAAACTATATCTTCAAATGTTTTATTCATATCCTTGGCTAAACATTCGTCTAAACTTACTTTTCCGTGTTTTTTTTGTTTTTTTTACCTCGTCTCCGCTAGCGGAGTTGGGTTTATGTGCTGGGGTTGTTGGCAAGTACACTTGCCAGTTTGTGGAGCTGAAAAAGACAGAATGCAATCAAGGGTAAATCTATCTTGGTGTCTAAGGGCCCGTAGGGCGCAGGCCGCCGGGGAGGCCAGGAGCGTTTTGCTTCTTCAAGCCGCAGAGAGAGCGGGGGAGCAGCGGAGGGAGCAAAGAAAACTGTTTAATTTAACAAAACTCCGGCCCCCGAGAGGCGCACAGCGCTAGGTGGACAGCGCCAAAACAACCTTGAGAGAGCCAAGAAACAACCAAAATGGCCCCCGCCATGCGAGGCCTTCCTGAGGAGGAGGAGGAGGAGGAGGGGGGGGGGGGTTAAGTATAACCGACTGTGGTCTTGGAAACTGTACAGCTTATGGGGTTTTTATGGAGGGGTGTGTGTGTGTGTGTGTGTGTGTGTGTGTGTGTGTGTGTGTGTGTGTGTGTGTGTGTGTGTGTGTGTGTGTGTGACAATAAGGCTTAAATATAACCACCGAGACTGAGACAGACAGGAGGAGAAGGGGTGAAGTGGTCGGGGAGTGTGGAGATCAGGTTTGGTGTGTGTCGAGGGTGGCGTGTTGAAGGGGGCTGAATGAGACTGACCATATGTGTGCTGTTTACAATCTCCTTTGGGGGGGTCGGCAGGGGAGTAGGGGGCAATGTCACGAACTCCCCCCCCCTCCCCTCACACACACGCATACATCCCTCATACACACACAGCCCTCCCAAAAACAAAACAAAAGACACAAGAGACAAATGGAGCATTTATGTGTGGTGGGGAGGGAGCAACGCTGGTCCTTTTCAGGGACCTGGGCGACTAAGTGACTGCCCGACTGCATTAAACAGTACATAGAAGCCAGGCAGATGCCTGCTGGATAATGGTTAACTGACAGCTAATGGGCCCATCTGCGCCTCTCGCGCGTCGTGTTAAAGAAAAATCAGATGGGGAGGAGGGCTACTCACTTGACTTGCTAAAGAGACTCGACCTCTACAGCTGCGCAGTCATTTAGAGTGTGTGTGAGACAGAGAAGTAGAGAGAGAGAGAGAGAGAGGGAGAGAGAGAGAGAGAGAGTGTGTGTGTGTGTGTGTGTGTGTGTATGTGTGATGTGTGTGTGTGTGTGTGTGTGTGTGTGTGTGTGTGTGTGTGTGTGTGTGTGTGTGTGTGTGTGTGTGTGTTTGTGGGTGTGAGAGACAGCCCTGCGTGTTTGCACTGTCATTGTGGGGGTATGAATGTGTGAATGACTGAAGATGATGTGGCGGCAGAAGGAAAACGGCTCATAAATCATCAGCCCAAGAAGCTCAGAAGAAAGAGACACAATAAAAGATGAAAGGAGAGAAAGCAAAAAGGAAATGGAGTCTCCAGAGAGCAAGAGAGACAGAGAGAAAGAGAGAGAGAGGGGGAGATAGAAAGGGATAGAGAGACAGGGAGAGAGGGAGAGAGAGACAGGGAGAGAGAGAGAGGGGGAGACAGACGGAAAGAGAGAGGGAGGGAGAGAGAGAGACAGGGAGAGAGAGAGACAGGGGGAGAGAGAGACAGAGAGAGAATAGAGATTAATAGCAGGAAGTAGTTACCTGTCATTTTTAGCCAAATATGATGGTAACCCTGTTTCCTGGAGGGCTGATGGAGACTAACCCTGTGTTGCTCTTTGACCCCTGCTAAGCCTGACCACAGAGAGAGGAGACAGGACCTGACCACGGGAGAAATATCCTCCCAGCAATGCCTGTGGTAGAGTCCATGTCTGGCCAGACAGTTTTCATTACTGGTGACACACAAGCTGTAGAAATCACTTACTGTACTGTGTACATTAGAACAAACGCAGCTCGACCAACTTCAATAACTCAAATTGTGACACACTTACTTTAACTCTTTCTATGTATTTTGCCTACGATGAAGAACAAAATGTGAGAACACAAATCAGCTCTAAAATCATGTTTAAACACAACTAAATCGAATAAATACAGCAATGTTGCTTTTTGAACCATTTCCAAAGACTCAAAGAAAAATAGTGGTTTCTTGACCATTAATCTCGAACATCATTGAGTGTATATGGCTGTTTCTCAGATCTATTTATTAAGAATGGTGACCCCCCCCCCACACACACACACACACGCACACACACACAGCCTTCCCACTACCCATCCCTGCATGACACGGAGCCCTGAGCGGTAATCAGTTAACAAAGCTCAGTGTGAGTGTCAGGCTCCATCAGTCAACTGATTGACAACTCCCTGTCTGCTTTCAGCCGCTCACCCAGTGCATTCAGTAGCCTTTGCCTTGCGTCTCTCCAGCTTTGACACCCCTTATCCCCTTTCTGGTCACACACACACACACACACACACACACACACACACACGCACACACACATCCACACACTAGCACACCCATAAAAACAACCTCTCTCCCCTCTTTCCCTCTCTCTCCTCTAAGCGATGTGACCGCCTGGAGAATACTTCCATCAGATAAAGAGGGGCCTTATTCTAAGGCGGCCATTCTCCTTGACCTTCTCTGGGGCCTTTTCACTCTTTCACTCACTTCAAACTGTCTTTGGGGCGCTCTCTCTCTCTCAGGCTGAATGTGGCAAGTCCATCATGGGTGATGACGGGGGAGGGGGGGGGGGGGGGGGGCGCTGACGGGGGAAACCCCAAATTCTCTCTCCTCTGCCCCCCAGATCCCCCCACTTCAAAGTTGGGACTGCATTCATTAATTGCCCTTTGAATTGATATCAGAGGGTCACAATAGGGGTGTGAAAGGCAAAAGACGCTTTAATGAAGCATAGAGCCCCCATTCATTTGCAGATAACTATATTTTTATGCTTGGGTAGTTGTCACGCACAGCATCGTGGAAGACAAAAAAAAACTCAGGAGAGGGAGGAGTAGGGACAAGAAGGGGATGGAGAGAGAGAGAGAGAGAGAGAGAGAGAGAGAGAGAGAGGGAGAGAGGGAGAGAGGGGGAGAGGGAGAGCCCTGGGGGAAGATAGAGGGATGGATAGAGAGGGGGACAGTCAGAGCCCCAGGGTAAGGGAGAGTGATTTGGTGCTCCCACTTGCCCCCCTGTGCCCCTATGCCCTCGTGTGCCCAGGGACACAATGAGTGACACATTCCACAGCCAGAAAGCCATTCCCCTAAATTACGGACACAGATCAAGTTGTTCAGGCCAGTAGGCATTTTGCTCTGCCACTTGACCATTTCACAACATGAAGGACAGTTCGCAGCTTACAGTTAACTTATTATTCATAAACAGTATGGCATACTCCCGATTTCACTTGACCTGAGCCACTCTGTCGGTGGGTCGGGATTGCATACTATGGTACAGCTATGGTACAGCTTGAGATTGTAGACTTTTTTTTGTGTGTAATCTGTATATCTTGCATTTGTATATCCTGTATGTTTGTATAGGCTACTATTTGCACCTACTGTATTTAGTCCCTGATTGTGCCTTTTTTGCTGCCTTTAGTGTTGCAACACAACAATTTCCACTCTGGGTTTAATAAAGTACATCTCTCTCTCTCTCTCTCTTTCTGTCTGTCTGTCTGTCTGTCTGTCTGTCTGTCTGTCTGTCTGTATGTCTGTCTGTCTGTCTGTCTGTCTATCTATCTATCTATCTATATATCTATCTATCTATCTCTACTTACAGTATCATGGGCTAAACTAACAATAGCAACTACAAACTCATTGATATGTTAGATTTCCCATGAGGTGAATCTCTTTTAGAAGGACATATTTCTAGAATCTGAGGGGGACAAGAGGAAGTGAACACAACAGGTGACATGTTCTGTTCTTTAGGTAGATCGTGTGTTTCAAACTGCATGTCTTCAATAAAAAAGAGATTAGATATCCAAGTTAAACAGAAAAAGAAAAAGAGAAGCTTGCCACTGTTCATTAAAACCAAATAATTTACCTTTGATCTGTATCTATCATCATCATATAATAAACAGCATTAGACAAGACCATCTGTAAAACTTGTAAACCCAGGAGCATGATACTGTCGTTAGCCAACACAGATTTATCACAGCCTCTATCCATCAGTATTCACATGATCAGAAGATCCCCAACTATCACAAACTAAACTGAAGATACCAAAAATAGTTGTTAACTTTGTTAACATTCACTACACTAAACACACAAACCCCTTCACCCACCCCTCTTCTACTCCTCTTCTACACACACACACACACACACACACTCTCTCACACATACTCTCTCACACACACTCTCTCACACACACACACACACACACACACACACACAAACACACACACACACACACACACACACGCACGCACGCACACACTCCTCTCTTTCTCCTGGCATTAACCCAGTGTGTGCCCACATATTGAATTCTATAAAACCCCATCCTGTGCTTGAGTAGCAAGGGACCCCAAGTTCCTAACTTTATTTACACAAACAAAATCCTGCTCCGTATCTGTGACAAAGGCAGCTAAATCTTTTGGGCCTTTCATGTTTTGTCAACTCTTGATTCCCTTTTGTCCTCTGGCTATTGGCCCAGCCGTGGGCACAATGAGTCCGGGAGAATGGCAGCAGATTGGTGGAATGCGCCTCAATAAACCTAATTATGACATGATGACTGCACTCACCATGGCAGGTTTTCAAAGATCCCAGGCTTATTCAATTAGCCCTTTGCAGTATTCTCTTTCACCAAATAAAGTTATCCCTTTGACTGTTTGTGTTTCAGAGAGGAATTGTGTGTGTGTGTGTGTGTGTGTGTGTGTGTGTGTGTGTGTGTGTGTGTGTGTGTGTGTGTGTGTGTGTGTGTGTGTGTGTGTGTGCGTGTGTGTGTCTGGCCCAAAAGGCTCCTCTGTAACATTTGGTTAATTCTAATTAACAAAGCAAGGCTATAAATAGGCTGTGGAAGTATGTAGGAGCAGTAAAGGAGGGTCTATTTGTATGCATTACAAATCATGAGCTCATTTCTATATGAGTTCATTAACACAACGTTAGCCTTCTGGTTATGGAAGGCGGTGCAACAGGCTAAGGTGCCAACGATTATCCGGGAACAGTACCACACACACAAAAGCATGCTTGGGAATATTTACAGTAACCTACACTTACCATGTAGACTATAAAAATCTGCTATACCTTTAACAAAATCACCGATTAAAAAAAAGTTTTACATAGTAGGCTATATCTGGAATGTGGAAATCTACAAATTATTTCATTTCCCAAGTAGCCACACACGTTAACCTGCAACACCTGTCGGGAATTTGTTAAAAGCGGACGAGGCAGTAACGTTCCAATCTCAAGTTCCAATCTGGGTTCCTTCCTCAAACACCTCCAGTTGTTTTCTCCCCAGACAAATAAATCTCAACGAACAGCCTTTGATCGGGACACTGAGGGGAAACGACCATGAATTCTGAACATCTAGGGCTGAATCAGTGCTCCTCCTTCGCATAACAATGGTGTCAACAAACATCTACTTAATCAATGTTAGACCTGCTTGACTGAGAACAACAACAAAAAACCTAAAGTTCTTTTGGCATTTTAATTCGTGTCTGTGAAGAAACAGCTTCGGGGTGTTGAGACAGAAAGCGACTCTGGGGAAATGGTGGCGACCTAGGACCAAAAGGTAGCTACGCTGGCCTGTAGGCTGCCTAACTAAATAGCCATATGCAACACACATTTCTGTCAAAAGGCAATAAACAGGCAAACCAAGGCTGCTGACCCTCTGCGCACATGTGGACATGCAGGCTACTGGTTTATGTGAACGTTGACGGGAGTTTTCATTGTCTCTAAAGTTTGGCCTATGTTAAGCATGTGAATAAAGTCAATTCCAATGTATCAGGGGTAACTTTAAAGCGAAGCCAAGTTAGTTTCCAAGTCATCCCATTTTAGAATTAATGAAGCAATAATGGAGCATTTATGTAACATCTAAAGGTGGGCTAGATAAAGTAGTAACTTGGTCTTTGGCTTAATCTAGAATTTAATTAGAAACGTTCCTACAATGAGCCGACTTTCTTTTGTTTGCTGGTTGAACTCCTGAGGATGGACCAGATATTAAACGAATGTGCGCCGCAGGCAGAGAGAGGGAGAGAGAGAGAGAGAGAGAGAGAGAGAGAGAGAGAGAGAGAGAGAGAGAGAGAGAGAGAAGGAAACGGAGGGAGATGGGCGGGCTCGCTCTCCAGATGAAAGTGAGATGAAATAAAGGGCTCGATTTAATCCGCTTGAAGAGATTTGGAGAGCGCGAGGGGGTGAGCGTGATGGGTGAGTTTTGGAGCAATGCGCATGACGAGCGGCGAGGCCCATTGTGACCGCCGCTCCAGGCCAGGAGCGACTCTCGGGGGAGAACATTGGTCCCCATTCACCAAAGCACTCTTTAATACACTGCCTAGATCATTACATGTGACATAGCGCAATATCAGAATCATTTAGAAGACATTTAATGTTCACAAAAGGGCAAGGCGGGGTGGATCAAACAATAGGCTAATGATAGGCCAGATCCTGGGGAGGCCTTTCTGAGATTTAAAATAATGGAACGGAATTTGGAGGTTCACGGAAAATAGGCCTACCATAACCATAATCAGTCGTCGTCAAGATAATTGATAATCAAAAGTCTGAGTTCAGAGTAATATCATTCAGAGCTTCATTCAGACTCATGGAACCTATATTTTAAGCTTCAAATGGCAATGGGCTTAAAACACATCAGGCCCGAGGAATTGGGCAATTGGCTAAACGATACAAATTTGCCAGATTAACAACACAACATTTAAGCACCGTTTTTAGGACAGTTAAGCCTACTTTTAAGTTAAGCCTATAATATAAAATATCCTAATCGTTAATGTTCGATGTCTGATTTCATATATGAAATGTGGCATTTAAGCCAAATACCATTAGCTAACGCAACAGGTAGCCTAACAATTTATTTTTATGCATTTCTTTTTGCATTCCTTTTCAGCGTGTGTGTGTGTCTGTCTGTGTGTGTGCGTGTGTGTGTGCGTGTGTGTGTGTGTGTGTGTGTGTGTGTGTGTGTGTGTGTGTGTGTGTGTGTGTGTGTGTGTGTGTGTGTGTGTGTGTGTGTGTGTGTGTGTGTGAAGGAGAG
This sequence comes from Borostomias antarcticus, assembly GCF_949987555.1. Taxonomy (NCBI): domain Eukaryota; kingdom Metazoa; phylum Chordata; class Actinopteri; order Stomiiformes; family Stomiidae; genus Borostomias; species Borostomias antarcticus. The sequence continues at coordinate 48,195,664 of NC_140234.1, read as the reverse complement.
TGAGGGGGTTTCAGAGGCTTCAATTGTAACTCTGAATGGTAGTCGGCTTCTTTAGACGACTAAAAAGACTCCAAAAGAAACATTTTGTAGGTGAAAACGGCTATTTTTCCATGGTGAACAGTCTCTAAGCCTAGCCTGAGCAGCGGCTATAGGCGGACGCTGAATAATTCATCCTTCATTGCTGGCTCATAATGTCTTTTCTTAGGCTTTTGTTGAGAGGCTCCCTCTCCTTTTCTGACTGAATTATAAACAGGTTGCCTTCTTTTATTGCGACCAAGCTGCTGCGTAGCTTGGCTTTGTCCGCGCGTAACCGAAGCGTGAGTCTCAATGGACTCTTGAGCCTTTGTCTCCCAAGTTCATCCTCAAGTGTCCGATTGTGTGCGCGAGGCCTAGCTTTGTGAGGGATGGAACTGCTATACAAATGTTTGATCAACTCATTTGGCACGTTTTGTCTCATCAAACTCCCCGTCTCTTCCTCCAATTCGTTTTACTGTCCCTGGGATTTACAGTAAAAAAGCGGAGAGAGTAAACTATGGTATTGAGATGGAAATTTGAATTCTTAATTGAAAATCGCAAGAAGATAATAGAAGGGAAGTTATGAGATTGCTTTGTTTGATAGCCTTATAGGCGACACCATATTGACAACCAGCTGTCGGATTAAATTGGACGACATATGCATTTTTTCCCTACAGGCTATTTAAAATAAATAGTCTTATTTACACTTCGATTACACTGGCTATGTCATATGCAGTGCATAACATGGAAATCAATAGCCTACAAAAATACAAAGGCAACACAAATGTACAAAAGCAATGCATAATGGGAAATAAAGTAATGCAGCTGTAGCCAGTTTAAACAAAAGCTATAAAGGAAATATAACCATGAATTATATTCTCTTCTCGACAGACTATACTCTGATAACCTATAAATACACTTGTTTTGTATTGGTTTGTATGGGTTGGAAGTGATTTTAGCCAATCGAGCTTTCAAATCGTATGAATCTTAGAAGTAGAAGGCTAGACTATATCAGATATATAAACCTATATGGGTATAGCTGCATAACGCACGCGCGCTCACACATTGCTCGCTCATCTCTCTCTCACACACACGCACATCCACACACACTGTCACGTACGTGCACACGCCCACAATCCTCCTTTCCCACAAAAGCTATCACCTGCTGTTTGATTTACGGTAAGGCCTCATGGGAAAACCATTAGCCAGAGAGATGGTCGATAAAGAATTCAAAACAAACGACATCACTTTATGGCTGCCAACTTCCCTCCTGCATTTTGTGCCATTTTAAGCCTACACGACTTCAAAGACACGTCTTAAAGTTAATTAAGTCTAATTCATGTCTACGATTGCTTACGATTGTTCTTTGGCAAATGCAGGTAGGCTCATGGGACAGTCTGTCTTATCATTGGCAACAACATAGCCACATGAGCGAAAATGGAAAGTTAATAGTGCAGTGTGAAAAGAGAACAGGAAGAACCCAAAAAGTGCCCGTATTCAACAGGCAATCACATTGGAATATCTGGAAAGATGAAAATGCACTCACAACGATCTCCCAAGATGCCCTCGATGCTGTGTTTGGCCCGTCGATCGTTGTCCTCCAGTTCCTTCTTCTCGATCTCGTCTTCGTCGTCATCATCATCTCCTTTTCCTCCGAATTTACTCCTCATAATGCGACTAATTGAACTCACTGTGTGAAAAGAAGTAGCAAAACAATTAATAGAATATAACTGCTGTCGACGTTTATAGGCTATACCTAATTCAAATCATGAAATTAAGATCTATAATGTAGGCTCTTTTCATTCTAAATTAATTTTGGTGTAATAAATCTTTAGGCCTATTTTTTACTTGCAAATTTGCCTGCATTTTAAACATGCTGAACAGATAACTTGTATTCAAACCAAAAAGTTAATCTATAACGAAGTTAGAGTTTTAAATGTAGATGTATCCTGGTTAGTTTAAAATAGGTGATGAGAGAATAAACTGATCAAAGATTGTATATGATAACTAGGCCAGTCTGTCGATGAAGATGAAGAGGAGGAGGATGGCAGTGATGATGATGATGATGATAATGATGATGATGATGATGCACAACTTTACTATGCCTGTCTGCGTCCATTTTAGAGCGAACAAGTAAGGCAAAGTTAATTGCCCGAAGTTTCCTTTTACCTGAAGGAACGGTGTTCCGGTCACATATGCCATCCTTCAGTAATTTATCCCGAATCTCCCAGCTAAACATACCCGGGTTATCTCGTTTGTACTCCTCTATTCTCTTCTCCACATCTGGTGTCGTCCCCTGCTTTAGAAACGACAAATGATTAGAGTCCTAAAATAGTTGTCAGTGATGCTTTAGGCCTCACATCAGCCAGCAATCTCGAACATTTTCGGCCAACCTGTGGCAGCAAGACAGCACAACCCTCTGATAGATCCGCGTAAAGGCCTCTTGCCAATGTGCAGACAGTAACATGCAGTCACAACTTTCTCCAATGGCCTTTGGACCATATAGCAAAGTCCCTTACCTTGGGTTTACTTCCTCCGATAGCCCCGGGTCGGATAGAACCGGTTTCCTGGTACCGGCAGAGTATTTTGGACACGCAACCATGAGAGACCCGTAGCTGACGAGAGATTACGCAGGGTCTGATGCCATGGTGTGCCATTTCAACGATCTTGTGTCGGATATGGTTGGGCAGCGGCCTGCCATTGATGAAAACACCCCCGAGTTGGTTCACTCTGCCTTGGCCCAGCGGAGTAGACACTGCGTAATACAAAACGATCACCTTTATATCTAAGTAACCGTTAGTAGGCTATAATAATGTCAATAGAGTTAACCTATATGGATGTTAATAGAACAGCAATTTAATTATAGCCTAATAGCCTACCCTTAATAATCCTGTGATAAGAAGCCAATTGTTTGAATAAAATACCCGTTGCATGAGCTGAGATTTGACTCTGAAAAGTTACTTTGAAAATTAAATACCAATCAAATGTCCCAAATTACAATCTAAGGTTTTGCCAGTCTTCCTTTCAGTTGTAGATTATTTCCTTTGGATAAATGACTTGACTTATTCACGTACATACAGAACATGGGCCTAACCAAAATACTACATTAGTCTACATATAGACCACTAATAGGCCTAGCATAAAGACCAACCAGATGGAAACAACGAGTTTCAATTTAGTCCATAGGCGAAATAATTAAACCCTTTTCAAATATGTCGACCCCCTTTATTAGCCTAATCATTTAACCTAAACCTGTTAACTAAAACTAGATTTTAAGGAGCAGGGTAGCCTACATCTAGTTTTCAGGCTTACGGGGGCTAGTATTTGTATCTAGGGTCTATCAAAAATGATACATAAAATATAGGCCAAAGTACAATGAGGTCCATTTCTCCCCGCAGACAGTTTTTCTAAGTTCTTCGACTTTTGATTTTACCTTCCAAAGGGAAGCCACTGCGGGGGTAGTTCTGAGCCAGCGTGGGGCGCATCATCCTGGGTACAGCCCCCGCCAACGCAGTCATAAGTCCACAACCCTACGCTCTGCAAGCCCCCGCCGGAGTGGAGGAGGATGAACAGCCGGCGATGGAGCTCGACAAGCGGCTTGTATCTGGAGTAAATGCCCTGTATTCCAGTTCCTGGAAGCTTTGCTTCGACAACCCAGACGCAGCAGACGCTGGGATCCCGGGAGAGAAAGAAAGCACTCCCGCCTCCCCAACAAAAAAACAGGGGAAAACGTTTATTCGTGTGAGTGGGAATGTCGTTGTTTCTTCAGTCGTAACGAAGTTGGAAACGTGTTGGGTTCAGCGATGTCAGCAAGGTAAGGATTTGGTCGTGATGTCCTTGTGGCTGTTGTTGTTGTTGACACGTTCAAGGAGAGAAGATGGTCAAAACTAGAGCATCATTTATTAGTTGTGCTGCACTTCTTTCGCCGTCAGTGTTCCGCGCTCTGTGATTGGTTTACAGGGGGTATACCCTGTCTTCGTGAGTGCGCAATGATTGGCTGACGCTGAAAACTTTCTTCCTCGAAGTTGCCCCGAGGCCGCTGCGGGACAGTGAAGCTTATATGAATTACTACTTTGCCAGACGTTTAGTCGTAAATTTACGCATGAGCTGTTGGTTAAATATAAAGATATAAGGCCTTCAGACGTCTCACTGATTTTCTCAGCAACGCAACTCCATTTTGACACATGTAGACTGGTCCTAAACGTTTACATCCAACCATTTGGTTCGTTCTCCTTGGTCTCAAGCATAGCGCAAATGTTACACTTTTGTGTCTCGAGGAATTTATTGTCGCTTTAGATTGCGCGGTTCTATACCGAGCCCAGTCTCAGGGGACGTGCGCCACAGCAGGGTGCGACGCCAGGAGAGCTGTAAAGAGAGTCTACTGGCACCGGGTACAGTGGTGTGTCAGGACATTTATTTATCACTGGCCGGGCTGTTAAAAGTATACTAGCCTACACTTCTCTCCATAACACTTTGTAGCTATCTGATGGAGCAAGACAGGACATAGCTTGGCTTTAAGCGTGCGCGCGTGTGTGTGTGTGTGTGCGTATGTGGGCGTGCGCGCGTGTACATGCGTGCGTTGATGTGTGTGTTTCTCACACGCTCAAGGTTTGGCTGCACTGCACACATCGAAGAAGTCAAAGCAGCCTGGCTCAATAGAGGTCTCCAATCAATCAATGTAGCAACGGAAGAACCGAACAGCCTCTTTGGGCACATTTTCTTAGTTTCACTTTGGGCCCGGGCTACAAGATAGGCTTAATAACAGGCCGCGTTCAGAGTAACCATAACTGTTTCAATTAATTTATTTTCATGCCCTTATTTAATAATCAGCAAGGTTTTCAATATAATTGAGGTACAGCCTTAGTGATAGGTGATAGGCAGATAGCCTACGGGAACCGTATTCTTGCGTTGGCCCACGTTTGTTCATTAACTTGAATCGTGATCAATTCTCATTTCAAATCGCTTTACATTTGTGACGCGGGGGACACATGGGACCAAGATAATTACTGAGCGTGTCGCTGCCCCACACAGGTGCGCTTTACCGGATTACCCCGCGCACCGCGGCATAGCAGAACCTTTGCCGGAGAAATCACAGGTTTATGGGCTAAATTGTAATTGAAGCAATAACACTGTTATTAGGGATATAGCAACCATGAATTTTGAATAGGGCCTGCGACAATGAAAGTCTCACATTTGCTGCTTGTGAACTACACACAATCCATAAACCGGGTGGCTCATCATAGTGTTTATTTGTGATATTATTTTCCTCAAGACAACCTACCTCTGCAACTTGTAACCATCTATAAACGCTCTGCTTGATGCTCCTCAGCCGCCACGGGTAGGTAGGTGGGTCACCTTAAGCAAGCACCTGATGCTTAATACGTTTTTCATCTTTTTACCTACTTCAATCCAGTCAGTCACCTGTGAAGGGGACACAGCAGGGAGAACACAACGTGAGTACTATTATACACTTCTATTTACGCGGAAAAGGGGTATCCCACTGGCTAAATTGGAATCAATTAACATTAACCTCTTTTGTGCATTTGAAAAGGCACTTCAAATGTTGTCTTTTTGTCGGAACGCGCGCAGACAATGGCTGGACGTGGGGTAGAAAATAAGCAGGGGAAACAGGGGTCCTTTGACGTGCTAAGGAGACCATTATTCTCCTCCATTGTTAGGATTATATAGTACCGCATGTGCTTATCTTAAATAAATCCCACAAAATAGGAAGAAACCTTTAAAAGGCAGTTCAATCAAAATATAGGCTAGTTGTTGTTGTTGTTGTTGTTGTTAACATATGGCTACTTTTGTCAACTCCTGTGAAATCTTTGGAGCTAGTGATCATTTTCATAAAAATGTATGTGCAATTAACCTACCATTTCAACTTTACATTTAAATTCTCGACTTGACCAAATGTAGGCCGAGGCTATTTACAATATGAGGACACGAGAGAGAAATGATTTGCCTCCTGGAACATGCCTGTCAGAAGTTGCCATGGTGTTTGCATATGGGCCTAACGATCATTTTAACTTTACGGTGATGATTATTTGGTTGATTAAAAATATTTTTTTTTAAATCATGAAAGCAATTTTAATTTAGGTCAACTAGGGGCCTATGGGCACCTGCTTCAGTGATTTATCATTGATCGGTCAGTGATCACTTTTTTTTTTTAAAGATTATCAAATGCACTCTATTTCTTTTCAACAGTATCACAGATCATTTACCCATTAGGATAAGTTTGACTTAAGATAATTTGTTTAAGATAATAGCAAACCTATCGTTTTTTTTTATATTAGGCCTACCATTACTCTCGGTCAGAAAAAAACAATATCAATCTTATATTTTTGAACACGGCGATTTAAAGGGTCAGTGAACTTATTGAAATTGGATATTTCACCTCAAGAAAACAAAGGGAACGAAGAAAAACAGAACGGACCACGGTACATACTTCGGCGGCCTTAAAAGCAACACAGAATCCCCGTATCTAATCCATTACCGGGGACGAAATTCAAAGTCAGAAATTTCTCTTGATGAGAGATAAATTAGTTGCATCAAGTACTGGGTCAAATCTATACATCATAAACATTATCTGTTCAATTATCTTATGATAGAGTAATGATTGAGTCCCTAATGTAGGCTAGTATTAATTCCAATAGCCCTAATGATTCGCAACTCATTAAGTTGCATTAAAATGTCCCTGAACATTTCGTGTTTTTAATCATAAAATAGCCTATGAAAATGTCCATGGACATTGGAAAAGATCATAAATATTAGCCTACATGTTATCACATATTTGGTTTTGTTTTGTTGCGCTGAAATGTAGGCTATTGAGTGTTGAAATCAAGTTCAGCTTTGAACAAATAACTGAAGGTTGTCTTGTCACATGGGAATTAAAAATACTGTACAAACAACCAGAACGTTACTGATCATATATGTGTGTGGATGTAAACGTGTGTGTTGGCTGTTTTGGAAAGATAGGGGATGATGGGGGAGGGCAAGAAAATGACCAGAAGGTCTGGGTCACCAGGCCTGCATCCTAAGAGCTATGCAGGGTTTCAAACTCCATTCAAGCACATTTTTCTCTTGGTATGATATCTAAAGTTTTAGCCTCTAGCATTCCCAGCAATGAAGTCTGCCCTCAGGTGAGTCCCACTGCAGTAACCCCCCCCCATGGGTGATGGTTCACCTCCAGCCAGTTGCAGATTAACCAGCCCCCCATGTGTTTTCCTTCCAGGAAGGGGGTTATGGTATTAGGCAATGGAATGGTACTGAAGTAATAGAATGTGTGTGTGTGTGTGTGTGTGTTTGTGTATGTGTGTGTGCGTGTGTGTGTGTGGGGGGGGGGGGTAACCCAATATGTGGACCTGTTTATGTGAAAATATGCAGAGGTTTTTACCTGAGTGCCAATGTACACAGCCTGACTCTGACCAGCGTTATTTGATGCAGGGGCGAGACTGGCTTGCTTTAAACATTATAGTGCTTTTGAATAAAGCGCTCGCCACACGGTCACTCTGTTAGGCCTACAAGTCGCAGACTGTCTGTATGATGGTAATATGAGCGCCCAGGCTCTGAGGAGGGGGGGCTGACCCTGTATTTGGACTTTCTTTGAACACGACAAGTCATAAGTCTATGACCTCACAGGATCTGGCTTGAAGAAAAAAACAAAATAACATCCCAATCAGTCATCCATGGAAGTGTACTCTGAGTCTGTAGACAATTAAACTTGGATGGAGATAAAGAAATTGTGTCAGAGATAGAGAGGTGTGTCTGAATAGTGGCAGATATCCCACATGAGCAATGCAATGTTACACTAATGTCCTGTCTCATGTCTACCACCAGAGGGCGAATCTGCTCTCCTCTGCCAAGCGTGTTCAATGCATGGTTCAATGACTAGCTGAAACAAACTCCATTTAGAAATTATGTAACAGTAGCCTAAGACATAAATAGCACCCCATCTTCAACTCATATAAAGTCTCTTATATTCCTGACAAAGTCTAAAAAAATGTCTCAATATTAATATCTTAAATATTTATTAGATAGATGGATAAACATGACTATTTTATGATTTTGAGAGAATCAATGCACATTTTGAACATTTAATTATTATTTTTTTATTACTGAAATGTCTTATGTATGTAAAACGACACATACAGAACATTTTGCTGTGCAAATACATAATGCTACTTAGACAACAATGGACATCATCATCATAAAAATCATTAACATCACAAGTTACTCTAGAATAAATACAATATTAAGCTATTCAGATACCCTTTCATTCAAATAAAAGGGCGAAAGTGCATCTTCTAAAGATAATTTAAGTCAGACAGAGTGATTTAGCAGGCTTGGAAGATTGTTTAGGAGAGGTCCATCATCAATGGGTTTGAATGCTGTCCCTAAAGTGAAGCGTGGTTAAAGTGAATGTGCAAGGGCGATAGGTACTTTGATATACCTCTTATCCAAGATATTTGATATAGCTCTTATTCAAGATATTTGATATAGCTGTTATCCATGATATTTGATATAGCTCTTCTCCGTGATCTTATGTCCATCTCCAAAGTGCTTGTTTTGCGTAATAGGCCAACAGGATGGGGTCTGTAGACAGAGCAGGAGTCTCTATTGGCTACTGCATGTATTTTGATTCTATAAGGAATTTACACTTAATAAAGTGTTCATAATACTGTGTCAAAACATTTTGTACAGCTTAAGGTATCATTGTTACACTATAGGTTTTTTCACACTATACCTACAGTCAGTCAGTTTGAGTCAGGCTCAGTTGTAGTTTTTGGTAGCATAATAAGCAGCAACTAATAGCAATAGCCTACTTGACACTGGTAGCCTACTTTTGCATTTGACTTGATACAATACAAACACTGTCTCATTCTGCACCTAAAATTGCTCTTGTTTTATCAAACCAATTTTAACCTTTCCATTCAATTGCATTATCTGAGGTATTTCTCAAAGAAGTCCACAGACTTAGAACCCTGTTTCATCTAGAAAGACACTGACTTGTAATATGCATGAGTATACTGCCCAACAGCAAGGTGATGCTGCAAGCTTGGGGGTTATATATGACTAAAGCCATAAGGAAACCAGCTTCATCCTTTCCACTCCAAGTTGGTGATCCATAATCTCGCATGATTTGACATGACTGAAACCAATATGGCCGCATTTCTTCCCACCTTCCTATTTCTGTCTTGTCCATGATGATCAATGACGCGTATACTGGCATATCATATGAGCAGTGACCGGGCTGGAGGAAGAGGCCGAATGATAGCTTAGATGAGACAATGCGACACAGAGAGGGGGAAGCACACAAGTGAACCAGACTTTGGGGTCAAATACATAAATACACACACTCGAAGGTACTTGGGATGCGGTTGAGTTACTGCACTTCTGAGATCGTTCCATTGGTTTGATTGTACAAGGTGAGCTAATTCAAGCACCTGATGTATTTTACAGTATTTGCAGACTTAAGTGAGGAAAATGACCTGCGCTTATAACATAGGAATGAAGCCAGTGTTCTCTTTTTCCTGTATTTTCAGTTCAACCATGCACATTTAAATAATGACACTGATTATCACACAGCCCTCTGGGTCTGTTAGCAGGTTTGTAGATAGACTATTTACACATCTTGGTTTATAATATATGAATGACTTTTGAACAGTTAATATATTTGATATAGAGGCTTGTCAACTTATCCTAGCTTTGATACAAAATCATTTGTCTCAAAACTCCATGAACTTGACATTGTGAAGTGTATCTCTACAGTGTAATAACATCAAGTGCTTTCTGGAGATACATGAGTGAGCGGACAGTTAGTCATCATACAGAGAGTGTCATTGTGACATAGTCTCTGGGTGTCGTTTAGTGGAGAAAGGTAGCCTACTTGAAACCTTGGAAAGTAAAAGACTTCATATTCAAACCACAGCCAGACAAGACAATTAAAGACCCACTAAAGAGGTTTGGAGTCTCTGTAAAGATGATCGTGTCAGGTTTTAAGCCCTGCTATCCTCTCTTTCCCAGCTACAGTGCATAATGAGATAATCAGTGGTGGCCAATATGGAAGCCTATCGTCCCATGGACACATGAAGGCCTTTAGGTGTTTGCTTTACTGTTAAAAGGCCATTCTGGACATGTTTTCATTACAAAACAAAAAAGGAAGGGAGTGGGGTAGTTGATATTGGCTATACATCAGCTCACACACCCACGCACCACAATAATCATCATCAACCAACATAATTATCATTATCATCAGGCGTTCCTCCTGGAATTATTGGTAGCGGAGGAGCGGCCTGTCTCATGATCCGGTCTGTATTTTAACCAGCAGATGAGCCACGTGACGACCACTGAAAACATGGCTAGGATGCTGGCTACCGACAGACAGATAGGTCCTGCGGGCGAGGGCGGGCTGCTGTGGCTGTGAACGAAGATCAGGCCCATGAACAGCAGAACTAACATGGACAGAAAAGAGAATATCACGCACACGCAGCCCGTGGTCAACGCCACCCGCTTACAACTCTGACAGCTGTCGTAGCGCACGGAGTCCTGCGAGAGGGTGGTGGCCGTGGACACGGTGGTGGAGGGGGTCGCCTGGCTCGTGGACGCCCCCGACGTCTCCTCGCGTCTGAGGGCGACGAGTGCGGGATGCAGCGGCGGCGGGTATGGGGGCAAGGCGTCCTGAGGCAGGGGGTCCGAGTCGATGTAGAGCGGAAAATCCTCCGTCACTTTTGTATTGTTGGGCAGGTTTTGTATCCGGTAGTCAGGCACGGGCGTCCTGTGGCGACATATCGGACAGCTGACTCGCCACGGACGCTCCTCGCGCAGATGGAGCGTGTTGAGGCACTCCTCGCAGAACGTGTGTAAGCATTCCAATATCTTTGGCGCGCGGCGGTCAAGGTCAAAATAATTATAACATATTTTGCATTCGTACTCCTCGTACGGGAAAGCCGTCGCCACGCCCGGGGGCTCCGCTCCGTTTGATGTCAAATCTACCTCTGCCATGTCATCTTTCGCCATTCACATTCTCTCTCAACACACAAAGGATATCACGGACAGATGCTGATGACGGTGCACGCCCCCGTAAAGGAAAACTGTGTCTGTCCGGCGAGTCGTCTACAATAGCCTACATTGTTGATGTGCTATATTTTTTTATAATCCCCTGTCCAGTTGTAAAATCCAGAAGTCTCTTCCTCAGCCTAAATTAGGCTATCCTCCTCCGTTTAAATACTAAACGGTTCTCATGTTATGCTTCGGGAGTGGGAATCGGTGATGTAATGCGACTTCGATGTGTGGTTATCCAGCGAAGTGTGCTGTGCAAAATCCGCAAAGAGAGGCACCGAGACAGGGAGGCGGCGGTGGGCACAGAGATGACGGTTGCTATCTAAAGGTTGACCGAAATACCCCCCTGGTTGAGAGGAAAAATAAATGTTTTCTGTCCTCTTTGGGAAATGGACACAGAGACGACGTTGAGGTCCGTCGCCATCGTTCAGGCGTCGCACACGCACGGACACAAAGGGATGTGTTAATCAAATCAAACAGGCTCAAATTAGGTCAAACGATAGGCTTTGTTCAAAGGTCAAAGTTTGTGATATTTTGTAGGCTAGGCCTACTGTTCATTTATTGGGTCATAGCCTATTTAATGCATTGTTTTTCATTTAAATCACTATTTCCGTTCTCACATATAGCCTACGGCAATGATCTTAGACTGGTGGCTTTTAATGTGTGCTTATAAACAACTGATGTGATCAAAATGAAATGCAAACAATTTTAATGTCAGACCCATTTTAAACCTTGTAAACCTTTACGTTTGAAAATAAAGTCGATATAAAAAATGAATAATTATTTCCCTTCTAACAGACGGACACACACGGCATGTGTGGTGTGGCATGCACCCACGCACTTATACACCTCCCTCACGTAATAGTGCAAAGGCGCAATAGTGCAAAGGTCGATCAACTGGGCGGGCTTTAAGACTCCTCGGAGCTCCAGGTGCATACACCTGTCCCAGGCCACACCTGTGCACACCTGCGTGGTATGGGCTGACAAGTGTCATGATATTCCTTCGCTGCTAGTCAATTCTCCTCAGATACCTTATTTGGCGGAGCTATTATGTGTGCGCTTCTCGCATACTTGCAAGATTCGGAACTTGTAGCCAGGTTTCAGAGGAGATGCGGTCTGTTCCTGACTGACATCCCGCTTCAAGACGCTGATGATACCGAGACACCCCTTCAACAGCAGCGTGGGGGGCCTAATGGTCACACTGTTGGAACCAATGAAAAAAAGGACAACAATTCAAATTACAAATACAAGGAAAATGGTTGTATGCCTACCCGTGATGTAAGTCTTAGTCTAAATGAGTCTAAATGAAGAGTGGTTGTGTGAAAATATGTTGAATTAGATTTACGCATAACTGACTTTTCTCGTTGGGTAGGCTACTGTACATTCCGGTACTGGTTGAACCACCCTCATTATAATCCTTTAACGTCGTTATCGTAGTTACCGTATATTCGTTTATAATTAGTTATATTATTTTAACGTAGTTATTGTAGTTTTTTTTTTATAGGCTACAGTCACATTTATGACAGTTCCAATTACAGCATGCACATTTACGTCAGTCTATCTTTTTCCCTTTTTTTCGAGTTCGTGCAACAATGGGACTAGCAATACTCTATACATCTGAGAGGCATAACGACTCTTCATCGTACTCAGCAGAGTTATCACCTCTAATTGAGGCCTTGACTGCGCTCTCACTCCCAGGTCTCTCGGCCCCAGAGGTATGAGGTCAGGAACTGGCCACTCCACTTCCTGTTCCTGGTGTCCGCGAGTTTGGGACATGAGGTCTTCTACATCAGCTGCCTACCCTGCATCCACTGGAGCCTGGACCCCTTCCTGTGCCGACGCCTCATCAACATGTGGGCTGTGAGTGACAGGCTCCTCAGCCAATCCCGCTGCATCTCGTTAGCCTCAAGTGTCGAGCAGTCTTAGTTTTATTTCTGTCATAAACACAGGTGAAAGCATATTATCTGAAGGCATTCACCATAGACCTCAACATATGCGCTTCAACATGTTTTGAGTGTATGTGTGTGGCTGTCTGTGCAGTGTGCATGTGTATTGTGTGTGTGTGTGTGTGTGTGTGTGTGTGTGCGCACGCATGTGTCCTGGAGGTCACAGATGGGCACTTGTCTAGAAGAACCTCCACCTCACGTCCTGTCTGTGTGACAAAGGACCTCCTCTTCTCCTCTCCTCTCACCTCCGCTCAACCCCCTATCCCCTAGCCTGACCCAGTCTTTCATCCCTGTCCCCCCCACCCTCTCTCTCTCTCTCTCTCTCTCTCTCTCTCTCTCTGTCCTCCTCGGTGACCTGTCCCTAACACCAACACGGCCCCTCAGGCCACCAGACCTGACCCCAGCTGACCGGAGCCCGCTGGCAGAATGAAAGGGAACATGGGGCTGCTCAGAATAAATCATGACAACTTAGAGATTCAAGTGGTACAGTCCTCAATCTCTGTCCGATGAACGGTTGGCTAGATACATGTCCACAAACACCCTGACCCTGATAATGTGTGTACAGCCCGCCCACACACAGACACACGTAAGTGTCAGCATGTTTGTGTGCCCTGTGTGTCCTCTCCTCCAGTACATGGTGTGTGCCCTCTGACTGAACCCCGTGTTTTAGCCCTGGGGCGGAGGGGCACCGTTTTGTGGAGTGAACTCTTGACTGCATTGCACCAGACGCCGGTCCAACTATGGCCCTCCCCTTTCCACTAACACACACACACACACATTCCCTTTTACTCACTCTGTCGCGCGTGCAACACACACACACACACACACACACACACAGTGGTGAAGAAGCAGGCTGTAATTACCCTGTTAGACATTAAAACCTCAGTTCTCCATTCTGCACCTTCGAGTCTCGCCAGTCAGTTTTATTGACCTCATCACTGCTTTGAGGTTTTCTTCTCTGTAGTTCCCATTGGGTCCGTCTGCCCTCAGGGCAAATTGCATTGCACTTCTAAAGCCCTTCTCCCTATTGTGGAGCCGGAGTTATCTAGGGCTCACGCTGTTTCTACACACACTGAGACAGACACACACACATTCACATGCACACACAGACACAGACATAGACAGACACACACACACACACACACACACACACATACATGCAAGCATGTGCACACACACACTCCCTCTGACCGTGAGTTAATGTATTTTATGATGAGAGGTACGCGTTCCTCTGTATGAGAGCAGTCGGCTGGCTTGGGAGGGGACTTGGTTGCTGTGGAAACTCATTGCTCTTCTTGATAACCTGAACATACTGTTGATGAATGGCTTTCCATTTGACCCTCAGCTAAGTCTGTCACATACAATGGAAGGTGTACTGGATGAATGAAACATGATTTATTAGATACGGCATAATAATGTAAAAATCCATGTCTGTGTTCTTTGAGGGTATGACAGATGACAGACATACACTCGCGTGCACGCCCCCCCACACACACACACGCTCCCACCCAACATGTTGACAGATCAAAGTCCAGAGCCACACTGGGCTCCATCAATAAGCTCATTCATGGGATCTCTCCCCCTCCAACACCACTCAGTCTGTCTGACCAGCACAGAGCAGACCCACACTGAAGCCAAAACTGACCATTTGCAACTCAACATACCGGTACTTAATACAGGATTAATGAAGGTGTATTTGTTCACCTTTCTCTCCCTCTCTCTCTCTCTCTCCCTCCCTCCCTCTCTCTCTCCCCCTCTCTCTCAGTTTTATAGTCTGGTTGCTATGCTAACGTTGGGAATAAGACCAAACGTAGGCCTACATTTTATCTCATGCTTGCCATGGTAACCGAAACATTCACCTACCAAGTCCCCATCTTTCTCTCTCTCTCTCTCTCTCTCTCTCTCTCTCTCTGTCCCTCTCTCTCAATTCAGCTCAAAGGGGCTTTGTTAGCATAAGAAGCGTACGTTTACATTGTCAAAGCAAGTGTGAAATAAAAAATACAAATGTACAATTTAAGATATAGAATAAGGAAATATATAGACAGATCTGTATACAGTATATATAGTACACAGATAACAAAAACATATTTATGTACAGTATGTCTATAACAGTCTTTATGGTGGGTGGATTCCATTGGTTGTATTTCCTGTCACAACAGCTCACAAATCTTGCTGCCGTGTTTGCATATGGCTGTACTTCCCCCAGTTTTTTGTTATTAGACACGTTTTCAAAAATATTTGTGGGCGTTTGTAATCTGTGGAAAGTATGTATCCCTGATGTCTTGGTACAGTTGGCAGGTAGTTAAAAAGTGCAGCTCGGTTTCCCTCTATTTCTGTGTGCAGTGAGTGCACAGTCTTTCTTCTCTAAGGAGCAGGTCTGTCTGTGGAGGCTCAGTCTGTCTTCTCTAAGGAGCAGGTCTGCCTGTGGAGGCTCAGTCTGTCTTCTCTAAGGAGCAGGTCTTCCTGTGGAGGCTCAGTCTGTCTTCTCTAAAGAGCAGGTCTGCCTGTGGAGGCTCAGTCTGTCTTCTCTAAGGAGCAGGTCTTCCTGTGGAGGCTCAGTCTGTCTTCTCTAAGGAGCAGGTCTGTCTGTGGAGGCTCAGTCTGTCTTCTCTAAAGAGCAGGTCTTCCTGTGGAGGCTCAGTCTGTCTTCTCTAAGGAGCAGGTCTTCCTGTGGAGGCTCAGTCTGTCTTCTCTAAGGAGCAGGTCTTCCTGTGGAGGCTCAGTCTGTCTTCTCTAAAGAGCAGGTCTTCCTGTGGAGGCTCAGTCTGTCTTCTCTAAGGAGCAGGTCTGTCTGTGGAGGCTCAGTCTGTCTTCTCTAAAGAGCAGGTCTTCCTGTGGAGGCTCAGTCTGTCTTCTCTAAGGAGCAGGTCTTCCTGTGGAGGCTCAGTCTGTCTTCTCTAAGGAGCGACCTTTCCTGTGGAGGCTCAGTCTGTCTTCTCTAGGGAGCAGGTCTGCCTGTGGAGGCTCAGTCTGTCTTCTCTAAGGAGCAGGTCTGCCTGTGGAGGCTCAGTCTGTCTTCTCTAAGGAGCAGGTCTTCCTGTGGAGGCTCAGTCTGTCTTCTCTAAAGAGCAGGTCTTCCTGTGCCTGTGGCGGCCTCTCATGATGGCGAGGCTGTGCTCACTCAGTCTGTACATAGCCAAGGATTTTTGGGATTTTCTTCAGCGCTAAGATATTCTGCCACGGTGTGTTCTCTGTTTACGGCCAAATACCATTCTAGTTTGCTGTTTTTTGGTTGATTCTTTCCATTGTGTCATCTCTCTCTTCCTCTCCCATCTCTTCATTACTGTATTCATGTCAAGCATAGCCTAATATTCATCCTAAAAATACACTACGCCCCACCTCCTCCCCCTGGCCTGCACACACACTCCCACTCCCGCTCTCTGTCTCTCTCTCTCTCTCTCTCCTTCCCTCTCCCCAATGACAGCCACTCATTAAATATACAAGGTTGAGCTCTAAATGAAGCCCAGGCAGAGGTAGGCTGCCCTTGTCTTTTCCACCCGGGATGGCATGATTAGGATGGGAGAGAGAGTGTTACACACACACACACACACACAACAAATTCCCTGTCTGTACACCTCTGTAGCGTGTGTGTGTGTGTGCACGCGCGCTTGCGTGTGTGTGTGTACACGTGTGTGAGAGAGTGCATATTTGCGTGTGTGTGTGTGTGTGCGCAAAGCCTCTACAGAGCGGCTTAGCATCAACTGAAGACACAGCGTCAGTATGCTGGTCTGGCTGGATGGCTCCAGTATTAAGTAAGTAATTAAGTAGGTGGGTAGGTAGGTAGGTAGGTGGGTAGGTAGGTAGGTGGGTAGGTGGGTGGGTGGGTAGGTAGGTACTGTAGAATGACAGACAGATGGATAGATACTGTAGATAGATACTGTAGATAGATAGATAGATTGATTAATTGATAGATACTGTAGATGGATGTAGGGATGAGTTTTGGATGAGACTGTGACGTGTGCGTGGTGGTCAGTCTTAATGAAGCGTGGACAATCAGGCAGGACTCTTATTTTGAAGTTTCCTCCTCGGCTCCCACGGTGGAGAACATGGAGGGAGAGAGAGAGAGAGAGAGAGAGAGAGAGAGAGAGAGACGTAGAACCACCACACATTGTTTATCATCAACTATAATCTCGCTGCACGCTACACCAGGACCCCTCTGTAAAAGAGACCTCCGTCTCAATCTCAATAGGACTTCCCTGGTAAAATAAAGGTTTAATACAATTAAAAAAAAAAAAACACTGTGAACTGGCATTGTAAGAAATGAAAAGAGCATGCAACCCCACCCTGGTACTCAGGGTTATAGTAGAGGATCGGTCAGTGGCTGAACTCTCTCTCTCTGCTGCCGGCCCTCTCTGCCCGTCTGTCTCTGCTAAGATTCCAAGGATCTCCGTAAATGTCAAAAAGACATATGGACGGATGGTGGAATTCCACTATTAAAAGATCCTCTGTCCCCCTCCTCTTTCCCTTCCTCCGACCCCCCCCTCCCCCCCCCCCCCCCCCCCCCCCACACACACACACACACTTACTGGTAGAACTACTTGGGTTTCTGCCACTGAGTTGATTTAGGGACTGAGGACATCTCCCCTCTCCCTGCAGCTGGTGATGTACATCGGCCAGGTCCTGAAGGATGTCCTCAAGCTGCCACGCCCCCTGTCGCCGCCGGTGGTGAAACTGGAGAGCCGCGTGGATGCCGAGTACGGCCTGCCCTCCACCCACGCCATGGCCGCCACCTCCATCTGCTTCACGCTGCTCCTCAGCGCCACCTCCAGGCTGCAGGTAGGCGGGCGCGCACGGCGGGGGGGGGGAATCTCTCTGGACTGGCGGAGCGTGGAGCGGACACCAGCGGGGTTCGGTTTGATACCCAGGAGGCACCATAGCCCAGTTTTGAGTTACCACATCAATTGCTCCAATGCCAGTCATTTCCGCCAATGTGGTGGAAGTAGTCGGTGAGCTATGTCCGAATGATGACCGCAGCCTCGCCTGAAGCCTGGAGATTCTTAGCTTAGTGGGGCTGACGCACAGTCTTCCTAGTTCAGTTCTAGGTTGATGTTACAGTTACACTACATGAAGGATAGTTCACTTAACTCTTGGAAACAAGGCCAGCAAGAAGCAAGATTATCGGTGCATCAAAAGGCAGGTAGGTGTGGCTATGCTGTCCGTCTCCGAGTCCTGTCTGACCTGTTGGACAATGGGCTGGGAGGGGCGGAGTCGCCAGTCATCATCAGTCACCGTTAGCCACACCCACCCAGCTGCTGTTTCTTCCCCTGATAGACTGTCTTGAGTAAATGACTGTCAATCTCTTTCTCTCTCTCTCTCTCTCTCTCTCTCTCTCAGCTCTTTCTCTCAGACCCAAACAGCAGAGAACTCAATCAGTTACCCCAAAGCCGCATTTGACTCTTCTGAATGACACAACTTAGCTTCCGCTTACAACACACTATTAAAAAACTCAAACTGGAACATTTCCACAGCAGTATTACAACTTGTTCGCAGGATTTGTTGTTTTTTTGCTGCAGTTCCAAAACTGCTCCAGCTTCTGGATTAATGAACCAAGACCCAAATGCAGAGGCTGCATACTACAGAGGCAATACTGACAGTCAGTGAATGGGCACACATATCTATGGATATGTAGTGGACTGCTGCAGCGGTCTGAATGGCCCTGGGGCGACTTTTAAGTTTGTGAGATGGGTGTGTGTGTGTGGGGTGGGGGGTGGGGTGGGCGGGGGGGGTGAGTATGGGTCAAAGGTCGGGACAGTCAATCACAGAGCGGCCCCCTCCGCCCAAGTGTCCTTTGTGTCCATTCAGAGGGCCTCCCTTCATGAACTCTCTCTGAAAAGGCTTCCAGCTGCCAAGACAGGAACAGACACAGGAAAGGAGAGCAAGAAGGAGGGATGGAGGGAGAGGGAGGGAGGGAGGGAGGGGAAGGAGGTCAATGAATAAACACACACACTGTCCTCTCACTGTCATTGAAATGGAGGGAAACAAAACCATCAATAGCTAGTATGGCAAGGGGAGATGGAGAGACAGACGAGTAAAAGGAGGGATGAAGGGATCCATGCATCAACCTGGTAGAACAGAGGGTTGGCAGACTCTTGATTAATGATCTTTATCCCAAAAAAAAGAGATAATTAGACGTCTCAAAAGCAAAAGAGAGATGGTGAGTGTTGAGGAAAGCTCGTCCAGATTTCCGCCACCACCCTGGCTCCATGTCACCTAGATTTTCAGAGAATGTCTTATCAGAGAATGTCACAGTGTGTCCTTGAGTGTGTGTGTGTGTGTGTGTGTGTGATTGCACACTTTTGTGTCTTTACCTGTGTATCTGTGTGTGCGTGTGTGCGTGTGTGTGTGTGTGTGTGTGCGCGCGCGCGTCCCAGTTCCAGTTTGAGGCTGGTCTGCTGGTGGCCGTGGTGCTGTCTGGCCTGGTGTGTCTCAGTCGTCTGTACACAGGCATGCACTCTGCTCTGGTGAGTCCCTCTCTCCGCTAACCGTCCAAAGACAACTGTATAAAACATTTCAAAGGATTTATTATTCATTTGTCTGTCTGTCTGTCTGTCTGTCTGTCTGTCTGTCTGTCTGTCTGTGCATCTATGTGCATATCAACCGAAGGCAAAGTTTCATTGAAAACGCCTCAGAATAGACAGTGCCCAGCATAACATTTGAAAGTTACTTAAGGATAACTTATTCAGCTTTGGATATAATAGAATAGGAAATGTATTTGCCATGTGTAACAAGTACGGGTACAGGTACATCGGAATTCTTGTAGTCTCAACGCCAGACCCAATAGAGTTATTTGGGTGATACACTACGTAAGCTACGCTAACTACGTTACTGCATGCTGCAGATCTCTCTATGGGTCTGGGACACTTCTGGTGCTCAAATCCTGGCAATTCATTGTTTTCTTAGGAATCCCTGCGACACCAATCAGTAACAACTTTCACGATCAGGCGCTCCCACCCATAGATATGCCCCGCCCATCTGACCTGGGCTAGTGACACTCATTTGCTACTACGACCTGTCACTCTTTCAATTTTGAACCGTCGATACGCTCTCAGAATACCAGCTTGGGCGGCGAAGTGGCACAGACTATTATGTAGTATGCGGAGCGCAGCGGTTCAATGTAATATTTGAGTCTGGAGAAAGACTAAAATTCTTGTAATTGCTTGTCTTTACAGTATCTATCAGTGCTAATCAGTTCATCATTCCAGGAAGCCAATTAAAGGTTCCCAAACTGGCAATTTACTATACTATCCGTTGTCTAGCAGTCTTATCAGTATCATCCTTATCTACTTATCCCATCCGATCATGGATGAATATGTCGGTATCCATGATGATGATGCTTTGATAAGGTATTTGGGACCAGGGTAGATGGTTCCTATCAAATTGCATACAAATTATGTAATGTGTAAGTGTTATTCTGTTGTGACTGTCTAACATGAGTATTGATCTTTCTTCTGCTTGCAGGATGTGATCTGTGGCGTACTGATATCTGCTGTGGTGCTGCGGCTCACCTATCCACACTGGGAAACCTTTGACCTCCTCCAGCTCACTAGCCCGCTGTCCCCCGTCGTAGCGTTGGTGCTGCCCTTCTTCCTGAGCTACACATACCCAGAGCTGGACCATTACAGCACCACACGGGGGGACACCACCATCATCCTGGGAGTGGCTGCAGGGGCCTCTGTGGGTTACTGGGTCAATGAGCAGTTGGGGGAGACATTTGAGCCCGAGGGCATACTGCTACCTGTTCCCCTGCCCACTCTCACTCTGGGGGCCCTGGCCGCGGGCACCGCCAGGTCTGTGTTGGGTGTGGCGGTGTTGGTCGGGACTCGCCAGGCGATGAAAACGGCGAGCCTGCGGGTGCTGTGTTCACGGCACAGAGTGTCTGTCAACAACCGAGAAGCCAGGAGAAGGAAAGATATTGAAGTGCCATATAAGTTTGTCACATACACGTCCATTGGCCTGGTGCACACCATTGTGCTCAACAGAGTTTTTATTGCGCTAGGACTGCTATGACCTCACGGTTGCTATAAGTATAGTATAGCTAGTCTCTTTATAACGATATTCATCACCATGCTTAGGTAATACATAAAACAACCTTTTTGTATTTATTTTTTACCCAATATTGTTTTATACAGATTGTTTTCAGATGGGTTTTCGGTGAGGAATGATTTCCATGTTCTTGTGATTTCCCTGTGACCTTGAAAGGGGAAGGATGAATAAATGGATCATATCATTTTCTACATGCTACAGTATAAACCTTTCAGACAGCATGGAAGCTACTGTATACGTGTCTTTTACTAATAACTAATTCATACTAATGAATCTGAGCACTACGAGACACATGGTTCAGGGCTATCAGTTACATCGAGCCAAGATGGCTTTGTCCAAACAAACACTAAATCCAGTTTGCAGAAACCAGAATGAAACATGTCCGACTGCTTTTCCACTAATGCAGTCATACAGCAAAATACATGATTGCTGTGCCTTGTGTGTTCCTGTTAAAGCTGGAACTCTTCTCCTTCCTCTAGGGGGAAAGCAGATCTACCAGAACAGACCAGGGGGGGGAAGCAGATCTACCAGTCCAGCCGCTTCATAAACCAGTCACTTCTGCCCCTCCTGGAATTTGACCTACTTTGTAACGCCCGATACGTGAATAGACCAAATTTGAACTTTGATTAACTGTGTCTCAAAAGATTTAGGCGTGTCCCACAAAGCGCTAATCATCATTGGTTTCTGATGGCTGTACACTTGAAATTTCAACATATGAAACAAAAGCACAGCGGCCTCTCCGCACCTCAGTATGACTCAGAGGACAATAATTGGCTTTTAATTCCCGAACTCAACTCCCTTCCCTGCTGATGCGTGACCACTGACAGCAAGAGCCTCAAAGATGAGTCACAAGCCCAGATTTCTCATTCACTTTAATTGCTACGGACATAAATGACAAACAGCCACATGTACATGCTGATATTCTAGCATTCTGGCCCAGCGTCTTTGTGTCTTCATATGCTGATGTACATTTCGTCTGACGGAGTGACCACACATGACGTCATCTGAACGGGTCATTTGGACGTGGAGGTCTGCTTGCTTGTCTGGGATTTTCACACGAATCTCTCACTGAGATCAACACATGATTTAGGAAACGGTTTGTGAGCGTGGGCGTCAAAATGGGCTGGGCTGTACTGACAGACGGCATGTGTTGTGACTTTTTGAATGACAACATGAACAGATAGTGTCATCAAGTTTTTTGAGGGGAGGTGGCCGATGACATCACAGGAAGGGCTCGATGTCGATATCCAGGGCGGAACATGGCATAGTCAACTCGAAGCGGTTGATGACATCAGGGTGAAGGACCCCAAGGTGTCCAATGCTCTTCCCGTATGCAAAGATCTCCGCACAGCGACCGGGGAAGAAGGTGGAATCTGAGGGGGAGAAACAAGAGAGGAAGTTAGGCTAGATGTTGTCGATGGTTCTCCAATGATGTGCAGCATCAGGTGTGGTCAGTTACAGAGGTCACAGAGACAGGGGCCACAGAGACAGGGGTCACAGAGAACAGGTCACAGAGAACAGAGGTCACAGAGAACAGAGGTCACAGAGAACAGAGGTCGCAGAGACCAGAGGTCACAGAGAAGAGGTCAGAGAACAGAGGTCGCAGAGACCAGAGGTCGCAGAGACCAGAGGTCACAGAGAAGAGGTCACAGAGAACAGAGGTCACAGAGGTCACAGAGACAGGGGCCACAGAGACAGGGGTCACAGAGAACAGAGGTCACAGAGAACAGAGGTCACAGAGAACAGAGGTCGCAGAGACCAGAGGTCACAGAGACCAGAGGTCACAGAGAACAGAGGTCACAGAGAACAGAGGTCACAGAGAACAGAGGTCACAGAGAAGAGGTCACAGAGACAGAGGTCACAGAGACAGAGGTCACAGAGAAGAGGTCACAGAGACAGAGGTCACAAAGCGGAAAGCGCTGGAGAGAAAGAATGTGATGAAGAGATAAGTGTGATTCAAGAGATAGTAAGTGGGATGAATAACTGTAGCACGAGAGGTCAAATCAAATAAAACTTTATTTGTGTAGCGGATTTCAATGAGACAGACATCTGACAATGTGACAGACATCTGAGATATGATAGACAATGCATCTGACGTGATGCAACACAACCTAGACACAGTAGAACCTAGCCTGGCTTCGCCAGACCCAATTCGCAAAAACGCAAAGGCAAAAAAACTCAGTTGCTTTCCGATTCCTGCTTTCCTAAGCTACCAACGGGCTCTGTCCGTCATCTTATTAAACCTGCCCCATATTGGATAAACGGTTGTGATTGGCACGAACACATTTCTGTTCGAGCAGATTCCGTTAGACTGATCTGCGGAGTGAAATCAAATGTGAGCTCGCGAGATCAGGCTGGAAACGCCAGGCTAAGTAGAACCAGACAGACAGATGAGTGGGACACTCCAGACTCCCTACACTATTCCCCCATGGTGCACCTCTTCTTCCAGCCCACCATTAAGGTGTTCGCTCACAACTGGATAAATGCTTCCAGCGGCAGAGCACTTTCAACATGCAAGACTATTAAGCTCCTATCACAGCATGACAACCAAATAAACACTAGCTATACTAAATGCCAGACCTAAATCACAGTCCAACTACAATCACCATCGTCTTCCTAAAGCATATATCGTCTTTCTAAACCACATAACGTCTTCCTAAATCACTTATCTTCCTAAACCACATAACGTCTTCCTAAGTATATCCCACATATCGTCTTGCCATGTACAGCAGCGACACACACTAGCATGCGCACGTGCACACACAGGCACTCGCCCTCCTCCTGCAAGGTCGGTACTAAGCAGACAAGAGTCAAGACCAGCATGCTTTGGCTCTCTAACACTGGAGGGGAAGGGCTCCCATTTGACACACTTGTTAAGTGAAACATGGGCATCTGCTTCTTAAAAGGCTTCTTCCTCTGTCTAATCCCTCAGCCTCTTTCCTTCAAGCTCTCAGCTCTGTTTACTCCCTTGAGAGTGTGTGTGTGTGTGTGTGTGTGTGTGTGTGTGTGTGTGTGTGTGTCTGCGTGTTGGGGGGCGCTCACTGACAGCTAGGGTATTCCCACTGCAGGTCTCCAATCCCCTCCCTCTCCATCAGAATCCCACCCAGCTCCGTCTCTCTGCCCAACTACGCTCACTCAGGCCTGGGCTGCAGTGACAGCCTGGGTGGGGAGGAGACAGTAGCAGGGGTAACATTGCCATTTCACCCTCCTGATGTGCATGACTGTTTGTGTGTGTGTGCACACGATGGGGACAGGTGAGCTCTTAGATAAGGTTGTGACCCTATAATGGGGTTAAGGACACACTGACATATGGAGCAGGCTAATGATGCATTGAGGACATAGGCGTAGAATTGCATGTGGCGTGAACTGGTTCCCATTATCTGTGGAGTGAAGTAATTAATTCCGATGTGCCTCGCAGTGGCTACAGCTAAATGGACCGATTTCGGCATGCGCGCATTTTATCGGTTCTTTCTCAAATATTCGCTTGATCTGAAGGCTCGTATATCACATCACAAAATCAGGTCTGGTTGACAGCTGCAGCAAAATCAACAAGCTATCCAATCAACAACCTGGACTCTTTCTTCCCTCCCTCCCTCCCTGGCCTCTGCCGTGAGCTCTCAGCCCGCACGCTCCTCCCTCGTTAGCGGTTCATTGACAACGACAGAGGGAATTTTGATTTAGCAGCAAGTAAGACTGAAATTTATAGGCTCACATTCAAATATCCTAGCCTACTGCCAGACACAGAGGAGGAGAGAGATGACCCTGTGTGCTGACAATGGTATAATCTTTGAACAGTAAGTTATCATAGCTCAGGGCTGTCAGTCCATACCTCAAGCATGGGCGAAGATTGTCAAGTCATCTGAAAGACTCAAAACAGATCACTAAAGGCAAGATAACGTTACCGTTAGCTGAGGGTGTTTGGGGATGTAGAAACTATTGGATAACGCGGCTAGCTTTGAGCCGTGACCAGGCTCACTCGCCCTCCGATTGCATAACATTAGTAAACAATGTAGCTCACGTTTTTTCTAATCCGATTTGCTATCAATTTGTATGCAGCAAGCACATGTAGGCCAATTGAATACATCCTCAGTTCCGGAGGTTAATTAAAGAAACAGTCATCAAGATCATTTGATGCAGTTGCTCAAAACAGTAGGCATTTGCGTGAAAGTTAATAGTGGAAAAAAAAAAAGTGTGCTACGCGCGCTCGCATTAGAGTCCCTACCAAACCTCTCATCACACCTACATCATTGATCGAGGACTCTGGTGTGTTGTGTGTGTATTTCTGCAAAGGATGTATTCTCTGTGTGTGTGTGTGTGTGTGTGAGCACTCTCAATGTAGCAGTGTGTAGTGTCTGCATGTTTACTGTAAGCTTGATGGCTTAAGTGTGTGTGAGAGAAACCTCAGAGTGAGTGTGTGTGTGTATCAGAAAGCTCAGAGGACGGTGTGTGTGTATCAGAAAGCTCAGAGGACGGTGTGTGTGTATCAGAAAGCTCAGAGGACGGTGTGTGTGCACACACACCGTCCTCTGAGCTATCACTGTGCTTCAGATGGGCAGACTAAGTGCCCGTGGGTGGGCCAGCCTGCATCTCCCTGTACAGCCAGGCACAGCACTGCAGTAGCAAACGTGACTCACATGCAGACCCTGCCCCCTCCCTCCCTCCCTCCCTCATACTCCCTTTGTTTTTCTATCTCCTCATCTCACTTGGTCTTCCCTCCTCTCTCCCTTGTTCTCTCGGTTTCTCTCTCCGTTTCTCCCACCCCCCCTCTCCCTCTCTCCTCTGTGAAACTTGAGCCCATTGATTTCCATCCCGTCTGACTGGGGGGCGCTAGAGCCACGGGCTTCTGCCTGACCTTGGAGCCAGGGAGGGAGAGAATGGAGGGGGGAGAGAGACATAGGGAAGGTAAGGACAGGGTAGAGAACGAGAGATGGAGGGAGACAGAGAATACAAAGAAGAGGGTGACAGGGAGAGAGAGAGAATAGGGAGGGAGGTGAAGCTGGAGATGACCTGCAGAATCCCCCGGAAACACCGATTCAAAAACAGCTCAAGAAAGCTCGTCATCAACAGAGTGGGAAATGCCCTTCAGACATGACTGTGCTAAAAATGGACTTGATAGTACCGCAATAGGGAGAGTTTGGTCTCCATCAGTGTGTGAGCACAGCCCTGTTCCAATAGTTGCAAAATAGTCCCCCCCTTCATAAACCCTGGACTGAATGCACTTGACCAATCAGTCGAGAATCAGAAGCCGTGTGTGTGTGTGCCCACCCTCTGCAGCCTGGATGTGGTAGCCCTGGCCCCGGCCGGGCCGGACCGCCAGCAGCTGCATGACGCGGTCCAGCAGGCCGTGGATCACCTCGAACCCGGGGCTCTTGTTGTAGTAGATGGCCGACAGGCGGCGGTTGTTCCTGGCCCCCACGTCTGAGGAGGGGGAGGTGGACATGGGGCTGTCAAATTCTAACTTAGAGGGCCACGCTGAGGGTGGTGAATAAAATCAGGGGCCAGACATTTATTACAGTGACACTTGACAACTCAACAAACTACATTTGCACAACAGTAGCATTACATTAGTCATTTAGCTGACGCTTTTATCCAAAGCGACAATAATTGCATTTAATGTAGGATAAGCCAATGTACTACTTGCCAGAACTCACAAGTGCATCTCCTTTCTAAAACAAGTGACTAAGAGCATAATCTAGTGCTGAAGGCAAAGTGCAAGAATAGCAATCTAAAATAAAATAGGTGCTTAAGAGGAAGAATCGTGGTAGTACTTCTAGAAGATATTAATTTTGAGCCTGCGACAAAAGTTGGGCAGCGACTCTGCTGTCCTGACGTCAGTGGGCAGTTCATTCCACCACTGAGGGGCCAGGACAGAGAAGAGTCGTCACCGTGTCGATCGACCGCTGGGGCCTTGGAGTGATGGGGCAACCAGTCATCCCGAGGTAGCAGAGCGTAGCGGTCGGGAGGAGGTATGTGGTTTGACCATGGCCTGGAGGTAGGAGGGGGCTGTTCCTTTCATTGCCCTGTAGGTTAGCGCCAGGGTTTTAAACTGGATGCGAGCCGCTACAGGGAGCCAGTGTAGGGAACAGAGAAGGGAAGTTGTGTAGGAGAACTTGGGGTGGTCGAACACCAGGCGAGCAGCAGCTTTCTGGACAAGTTGCAGAGGTTTAGTGGTTGACGCCGGGGCCCCAGCAAGGAGGGAGTTGCAGTAGTCCAGGCGGGAGATGACCAGGGCCTGAATGAGCACCTGCGCCGTTTCATCAGTGATGAAAGGGCGAATCCTCCTGATGTTGTAGAGCATGAATCTGCAGGAGTGTGTGACAGGTGTGATATGTGCGGAGAATGACAGTTGGTCATCCAGGGTCACACCCAGGTTCCTCTCAGTCCGAGTCGGCATCACCACTGTGTCTTCAATGGTGATGGCCAGGTCCCGGTGCGGGCAGCCCTTCCCCGGGAGGAACAGCAGCTCAGTCTTGTCCAGATTGAGCTTGAGGTGATGCGTCGTCATCCGCTCAGCCAAGCACCCAGCTAAGCGTGTCTCCACTTGTGTATCAGAAGGGGGAAATGACAGGACCAGTTGGGTGGCATAGCAGTGACGACAGGACCAGTTGGGTGGCATAGCAGTGACAGGAGAAGCCATGCGAGCGAATGACAGAGCCCAGAGATGTAGTGTACAGGTAAAAATACCCAGGACAGACCCTTCCGGAACATCGACCCGCTCCTGGTAGGAGTGTCCCGTCAGGTAGGATGCAGACAGGGAGTGCGTGTAGCCAGTGACGCCTTTCTCCTCGAGGGTGGAGAGGAGGATCTGGTGGTCTACTGTATCAAATGCTGCTGACAGGTCTAGAAGTATCAGGACAGAAGAGAGAGAGTTCGCTCTCACGGCATGGAGTGACTCCGTCACTGCGAGGAGGGCGGTCTCTTTCGAGTGGCCAGCCTTGAACCCGGACTGGTGGGGGTCTAGGAGGCCGTAGTAGGCTACTACTTGCCAGTACTAGCCTACTACTACTGGCCAGTAGGGAGGTGAGACAAGTTGCCTTGGTGCATCTGGTCCTCCCATAGATGGTTTCATTTGAAACGCCTTTAGAGTCCCGCATGTCAGTGATCAGCAGCTTTCCACCCTGGAGTTTCACATTCTGAGGATTGAGTTGCTCCATTACGTCACACGAACGCCAGCCACTTTTCATCCTCACGCTCGGGGTTGACCTTCTGTTTGCTTTCCATGAAACGTGCGATCTCAACGCGGGTGTCATAAAATCTTCGCGACACTCCCTCCCCCCCCGACTCAACCAGCGCACCTCGGTGTCGTACAGCACATCCATCCATTAGAGTCTTTCTCCTCTAATCGTGCCCTGAATCGCCGGTGATTTAAGCTCTGTGAATGAATAAAGTTCACCGGGGAGCTTTAAGTGGAGCATCTCATCCTGCATTTCAATGTTGTAGCCCATTGTCAGAGATAAATTTAACACCAGCGCACCTCCGGCATTGTTATTGACATATGTCAATGTCACACAGAGCCTTTACACTGTTGCAGGGGTTAGTATACAGGAGTAAGTCAATTATAGAAAGCGCGCACGTGCGAAGACTGCACGCACGCACACACGCACGCACACACGCACGCACACACACACACACCTTTGGTGTCATCCTTCAGCACTACGTCAGAGATCTCGAACAGCTTGAGCGGCAGCGGCATCATCCTGTTGGCAGCCACCGTCTTCAGCAGGCCTGAGAGGAGTGTGGTGCGTGCCACCTGGTGGACAGAGAGGGAACTGCTGTTAGGAGACCGTGCCCTGCGCCTGACTCAAAGTCAGAGAGCGCCCCCCTGTGGAGGAAACACCTGATTGATGGGGAAGGAGAGAATTCTGTTGAAATGGTTTTACAAGAGATATCTGACTAAATCAGCCTTAGAATTGAATATGAGCCATACGGATAAGAAGGCATAATGGGGAGAGAAAGTGACACTGAACAGTGTTTTCTGAGTTCTCACCTGGAACTCGGCTGTCTTGGGGTTGGCGATGTGAACCGCCCTGGTCTCCGAGATCTTCTTCCCCAGCTTGTCTGCAATGTCCTCTTGAGAACACTACACGGGGAGAGAGATGAGCGCCCTTCAGAGTGAAACGAACAGACAGCCACTAGCCGTGTGTGTGTGTGTGTGTGTGTGGTCTTTACCAGGGCGAAAGTGAGAGCTTCCGTGAATCCAGCAGCAGCCAAGTCCTGTCTCAGCAACTCTGAGAGTTTGTTAAGAGGGAGCTGAACATACAGAGAGAACACAAAAACATTAATATTTATATATGCTGTGGACGAGTGTACACACACACACACACATACACACGACCCTCTGACCTGATTGGCCACGGTGTAGGTGCGCGGCGTGGTGCGGACGATGTTGTTGAAGCCGTACGCCATGGCGGCGTCCTCCATGATGTCGCAGGCGTGGATGACGTCGGAGCGCGTGGGTGGGATCTCCACCTCGATCTCGTCGCTCTCCCCCGTGGCCTCTGAGCGCAAGCACATCCGGGTCAGCAGCTTGGCGATGCTCTCGGTCGACTCGCTGGGAAGAGAGGCGGAGATGGTGAACATGAAACCACGTCACAACGTTCATCTGACGTTAGCACTTCCGAATCGCCTCCAGTCACTCACGTGATGCCAACTCTGCGGTTGATATAATCGGCAGACAGTTTCTCCTTCCTGTAAGCCAGCTCCTAATGACAAGCAAAAGGGAGGAGCATTCGAGAGACGGGGGAGGGAATAGAGTGTTTAATTGTTTCAAATACAGGTTCTCATTGGTTTCCCACGCAAAGGTAAACTGGTGGAACATTGTACCGGGTACAAGCAGGTCCTCCCGTCAGGGTACACCACCTCAGCCTCTTCTACCCTGAGGGGGAGAAAGAGAGGGAGAGAGAGGGGGGGAGGGACAGAGAGAGAGAGAGAGAGAGAGAGAGAGAGAGAGAGAAAGAAATAAAAAGAAAGAGAGGAGAAGTGTTAGTTAAGTACAGCTGGGTTCCAAAACATATTTTCAAAATAAGATTACAGTCACATGGTGTTAATCATTTGGGTTCAATATTGTTTGGGTACAATGCATGGAACCATAATCATGATCAAAATATGAGACTTTGAAGTTGCTGACTCACGTGAAAGGTTGTTCACAATATTCACAGAACATTGTTACCACCATGTCCAACACTATTTTTGCCTGTGTAAGAAAAACACCGTAACCAACGGTTATGAAATGTCACTTCATTCAGAAATAAAACAATCGAAACAGTAATGTTTTATTTTCCCTACATTACCTTTGTAAGATCTGTGGCCGTGCACTCGATAAAAACATTCTTTGTGTTTAGAGAGATTTTGGAATGGTCCCCTGGGAGACAAAAAGCAATTTTTTAGATCAATACCTATACATCATGTGATGGGTTAATGGATGTGTGTGTGTGGGACACCTCAGGACTCACCGTTGATGATGGGAGGCATAGACAGGACAACGCCGTTGCTGTCGTAGATGACGGGGTACACAGGCTGGTCTTCAATAATGTGCAGGTACTGCTTCAGATGGCTGTCTGTCTGGGAGGGGGGGGGGACAACATTGTTTAAACACATTGTACAACACAATGAGGCTCTCTAGCCAATCACAGATCTTCCGTACAGAGGCTCAGCCAATCCCCGCTCACCTTATAGACACTCATGAGTTCGGCAGCGGTGTATTCCTTGGTCTGGTTGAGGGGCTTGAAGCGGATGTCCCCAGGGGGTCTGGCGGTGTAGGTGAAGGGCCCAGAGATGGTGTCCAGGTCGTGAGTTCCAATGGCCACCAGCGTCCTCTTCCTGGTAAGCAGGGCTCATCATCAACACCCAGACCATGGAGCAACGTCCAGGTAACATTGAACACAAAAAGGCTACAACCAGATATACATGATCCTATAATATATATGATCTGACTTTTTAATACATTAATACACACGCAGCAGAGAACTGTCAGGTGGTGCAAAAAAAAAAAATCAATACAGCCGAGTATATTTTTATCTACAATACTGTATTGATTTTCCAGCCCCTCGTATTGATACATAAAAAATGTTAAGCACAAGGGAAGACGGGGAATATATATATAGATACTGTATTCAAAATAAAGGATATAATTCAATCATCAATACATTATTCAGGTTTGAAAGTGATTGACTGCCCTCCCTCCGTCCCCCGCTCCCTGGAGGTGATCCTGAGGGTGGAGGGAGGGTAAGGATCACCTCCAGGGAGCAGGGGGGATGGAGCTTTATTTTCATCACCATTTTAACATTTCTAGCTAATTATGTATAGAGTATTGCAATGTATTGCAATATGCATCATATAATGTATCGTGATACAATCGTATCGCGACCCATGATGTGCGATACGTATCATATCGTGAGGTCCTTGCCAATACCCAGCCCTAGACAACTGTGGGTCAGCTAAAGCGCAGTAAGGGTTCACAGTGTGTTTGCGAGGACTGGATGTCGTCTGGTCTGCGTCTGGGCTGACTGACTGACCTGCAGACGTTCTGGTGCAGTTTATCCTGCAGCTCGATGAAGCTGTCGTAGCTCTCCTGGGTGAAGGCGATGTTGCGGAGCACGGCTGCCACGGCGTGGGGTCGCACCGCCGCGGTCTGTGTGGGCAGAGGACAGGCCACGCGCACGTTTGACTCGGGACCACATGCACACAGGCCCTCCGCTCGTCATCCTTTAACACCGCCACATTCTTATTCAAAGTCACTGACAAACACTTGGGCCCTGGGTCTGCGTATTCAGGACTGATGGGTGGGTCATCTCTGACCAGTACTCAAAACCTTCAAATCTTCTACCATGTTTCCCCACCCACCTCCTCAGTGATGACCAGCCTCTGTGGCTCTCCGCTGGCTGGACTCACACGCCTGTATCGAGGGGCCTGCATCCTGCAGCACATCCACAAAACAACACACAGGCCTGCATGAACCCGCACGAACTCTCCACGCTAGCCTATTGACACGGTAAAAAGGACTTCTGAACATGAAAAGTGGTCCACGCAACTGACCATGTGCCAGTGTTGTATGTACTGTATGTGTAAAGCAAGTATGTTGATCTGTCTGTCTGTCACGATGCACATGCACTTACTTCTCCATGAAGACCTGCAGGCCACGGACCAGCCCCTCCAGACACAGAAGGTCATAGCGGTTGGCTGGGACGTCGATCTTATACAGGATCACCTCTGAAGCTCCCTCTGCCTTGGTGTCCCCCTGCTCGCGGCTGATGATGTCCTTCTCTGATGTCTGGATGAGCACGCAGGCGTTGATTAGTTAGTTGGTTAGAATAAATATGGTGGATTTGACCACTGTCAATGTGCTATCCATGCTCTGTAATGTCCTTAAACTCAAGACATTAGGCAATGATTGTCATGTGGTGATACTGATTAGGGATAATTGACAAGTTATAAGAAATATCAATTATATATAATCAATGATCACTGAACATGCGTGAGGTTCGTCTATAGACTCATTCACTTACAATCTCATCGAGCTCCAGCCCAAACTCGAAACATAGCTCATCAAACTCCTCGTCAGCTGAAAGAGAGGGAATAGAACAGATAATTTTGCGTGATATGGTCTAGTTAGAGATACAATACCATAATGCAACACCTTAACTAGCTAGCAAGCTAACCAGTTAACATTTTGCTACTTGGGTGCTCTAGCTAGCTACAAGGCCTATGGGATCTGCTCATAAATTAGCTAGCGATATTCAATTGATCAACTGCAGAGAAAGATGTTGGTAAGGTTGTTTTAGAGATGACTGATGGAGACAGCAACATGCTTAGCTAGCCACAAGCAAACTAGCTTATTTGCATGGGTGGGTTGGAAATGATGCAATCGCCCTGAAATGGCAAGCTGCTTTCATAGACCTGTCAAACTGTTTTCATTCACAGCTAGCTACCTAGCCGCAGCATTAACTAACGTCGGTTAGGAGCAAATCTCCTAAATGGGCTAGCCACAGACAGCTTTAACGATATATAGCTAGCTAGAGAGCGACCGAGACAGGTCCACTACTTTGCAGCTGCCAGGTTGCTAACGTCAGCTATGAAAGCTAGCAAGTTTGAGCTAGCACATGTATCTAGCTACTAGCCAGCTGGCTAGGTTCTACACAGCTGTCACGGAGCAAGCGATTTGTGTTAGCCTATTCATAAACTTAGTAGATAAAAAAAAATACTCACTGTAGGTTCTGCCCAAAGCCTCGAAAAGAAGATCCCTTTTAACGCTGACAGTCGGCATGTTGTTGGCTACTTGACTGACCACCACAACTAGATCATGGATGAACTAGATGCTAATCTTCCTCTGCTGCATGGACCCCGCGAAGCCGGCTACAGCTGTCTAGGATTATGCCCAATATAAAATAAATACTTAAATGCAATTTCACAAACTGGCGTCAGACCATGAAGCTTTTGTGCAACTATTTCCAAACTTAAATACCATACCAAGTCTCGGTATCCCAAATGATAATACAAAATCTGCTGCTTTTTTCCCA
The DNA here is from genome assembly GCF_949987555.1 of Borostomias antarcticus. Classification (NCBI taxonomy): domain Eukaryota; kingdom Metazoa; phylum Chordata; class Actinopteri; order Stomiiformes; family Stomiidae; genus Borostomias; species Borostomias antarcticus. The sequence continues at coordinate 48,162,084 of NC_140234.1, read as the reverse complement.
CTGGCAGAAATTGCATTTAAATGGGTAGTTCAGAATTTTGGACATAGAGCCTCATTTACGACTAACCAATAATGTTTTTGATTGATTGACAATCTTCAGCTGATTCTATGCTGTCTCTCGTTCAGGCGTTAGCCGCATGCTCTTTGAGCCAGAGAGAGGAGGATGAGCCAGAGAGAGAGAGGAGGAGGAGGAGCCAGAGAGAGGAGGAGGAGCCAGAGAGAGAGAGGAGGAGGAGGAGCCAGAGAGAGAGAGGAGGAGGAGGAGGAGGATGAGCCAGAGAGAGAGGAGGAGGAGGAGGAGCCAAAGAAAGAGGAGGAGGAGGCGGGCCGGCGGGCCTCTCCTCCTCTCTCTCTGGCTCCTCCTCCTTCTCTCTCTCTCTCTCTCTCTGGCTCATCCTCCTCTCTCCTCCTCTTCTCTCTCTGGCTCCTCCTCCTCTCTCTAATATCAATTCAATTCAATGGGCTTTATTGATATGAAAAAACAAATGTTCATATTGCCAAAGCAACAGTGGAATTACAGAAATATACATATAAATTAAAGTCTTATACATAAAAAGCTAAATAAATATAAGTAACTCAAGAAAAAAAGGAAAGAAAAAGTACTCATCCTCTTCCTCCCACAAAAGCTCCAGTACATCCAGAACAGTGCTGCCAGGATCCTGATGGGAGTGTGGAAATACCATATCACCCCTGGCATCTTTGCACTGGCTCCAAATCAACCCCCCCCCCCCCCCCCCCCCACGATCACAATAAAAATGATCAATCCCCCCCCCCCCGTCAACAACTCGCCCGACAATAAAATTAACGGGGAAGGGGATAAATCTCACTCCAAGTTTTTGGTCAAACTTGGCAGCACTGCAATTATATGGCGATTCCTCCGCGCTCCGCATATTTTAATATAAAAAAAAATATTAATATCATTAAATTATTATTATATTTTCAACTTTGTTTTCTCCAAACGGTCACGTTTGAATGGTGTGTTCAAGCGATGTGTTCAAATTCAGCGAACATAGCGAACGTTAGCGAACTATTTTCCGTTAGCTTTGTGTTCGCCGCAAACGTTTGCTAACAGAAGCTAACAGTCTGCAGAGGTAGTTCGCCAGTAACGGCACGAGGATTACAGGATTACTGACCCAGGCTTACTGGGGATGTGCTCCCAGATGGGGATTGTTGCGTTTATGCGAACTATTTGAAACGTTCATTAAAAGCCGTTCAAATGTGACCGTTTGGAGAAAACATGTTTGCGGCGAACGTTCGCCTCTGAATTTGAACGCAGCCCAGGTCACAGGAGTTCACCTTCGGATTAGAGTGCCACATCAGATGGATGGGACGGGGTGGTACGAGATGGAACCACCTCGTGCCACTCCTCGGTGGGACGACATTTCCTGATCCGGACGTGATGGTCATCCATCTCGGAGGGAACAATCATGCGGGGTGTTAGCCTCATGCACAGCACGAGAGAGGATCTTGGCTGGATAATTAATAACACCCCAAGACCAAATTGATGTTTTTGGACATCCTGGCGCGCCGGGTCTACCGATAGTTCGTATGGACTACGGGCCCGGCAACTCGTCAACCGTGGCATAGCTGCCTTTTTGGCAGTTGGGGATGCCATAGTGTAACCCTTCTCTTCTCTCTCTGCCTCACACACCAGTCAGGACGCCAGGTTCATCGCTCATCCAGCTTTTATTGCACACTGTCTGTTTTTAACACAGATCGGATGGTTGCTGTCACTCAGATGTGCTGCCCTTTACATACACACTCGTCCGTTGTCACAGTCAAAAGGGCCAGTTTACTACTGATTTAACTCATTTGAACAGATGCAAAGTGATCGTATAGTTTCCTAACTTTCCTAATTTATCTAAATGTATCTATGCACTCAACAATATCAAACTTCATACACATACATTTCTCCACACAATCATACCTGTTTTTAACACAGATGGGATGGTTGCTGTCACTCAGATGTGCTGCCCTTTACATACTAAGAACAAAATGAAAGAAAGAAAGGGGGAAAAGATCCCGCCGTCAAAACACCAGCCACGCGACGGGCAGTAGCCAGCCTACTGTAGCTAGCTAACGGCTCCCAAGACAGACACGTTAGCTCACTCGCTAAAATAGTAAAATACATCACACAAGAAGCAAATTAACCATCAGAAAACAAATAGAAAACAAACATCTGACAAATCATACAATCTTAGATACTCTCAATAGGATCTTATTCGATGATATCTACAAAACGGCAGAGCACGATCTCAACTCACCACACTCGTCCGTTGTCACAGTCAAAAGGGACGAGCAGGCAGCTTAACAGCAGATATACATATAGCAACCACCCACTCCAAACCACACGGGGGCGCTCCAATACATGGTCACATGTATGGTATGCCTGTATGGACAACCAGAACAATTCTAAGGTGAAGATAAAATAAAACATAATTTTGGCGAACTTCAATTATCAATAACAACTCTGTTACACTCTACCCTCCTGAATTCGGCAAAATACATAGAACACATGAAAGAACGGTCAGGTCACACACAGGAATCGAACCAACATTGTTCAACAATGTACCGTCAAGCCACAAGGCTGTTCCATAAGAACTCATGAGGGAAAATGCAGGCCTTGTCACTAACCCTTCAATGATGACATAAATGTGCCAGCTTACACATTCTATACAATTCACAAAAGTCACTCCCAAAAGAGGACCCCTAGACCTCCCCAAGACCCAAAACAAAGAAAACAAAACTTTACCCGACTGCTGGGTCTCGTTCCTAATTGGCTGTTTTGACGTTGAACAATGAACTAGCCCATGTACTAAACTTATGTGTTCGCATGCTCAAGAGCTTCTGATTGCTCATAGTTTGAATAAGCCTGTTAACAGGTTTAACCACGCGGCCTGCTCTGGATACTACTGTGCTAAAGCCGTCGTGAACACGGCTAGGCTCAAGTGAGGCTCTGTGTGTAGTGTGTGGATCAGAGTCCGTTCCACTGCAAGCCATGCTGATGGCATCTGAAGGACAGACTGTGCTCTTGCCATCGGCTGTTTGACTGGTGTCCTCTTCAGCCACTTCACTCCCATCCTTTTCATGATCAGGACCCTCTTGGTGTGGAAGGGTGGGCGGGTTGCTACCCACTGCAAAATGACTCACAGGGATCTGAGAAACCCAGTGTTGTGTCCGAGCTGACCCGTCCATCTCCCCCTCAGAGGTCAGAGACCGCACACCAGAGACGTCATTTCCATCCGAACCACCAGCACTGAAGTCGGTGGAGACACTGTCAGCGTCACCCTGCGGCAGGGCCGGTAGAAAGTTCACACACAGCAGCAGGTTGCGATGGACCACTTTTGTCTGACCAGAGACAGGATTACGGATCTGGAAGGTGTGGGTCTTTGGGTTGCTCTCCACGACAGTGTACACAACGTCTTCCCATCTGTCCGCTAACTTCCTCCGTCCTCTCTCTCCCTTGTTTGCCAGAAGAACCCTGTCACCTGGCTCGTCGGCACACCCTTGACTCTCCTGTTATATATCTCAGCTTGCCGTCTCTGTTCACCGCTGGCATGTTTCTCCACAAAGGCCATGGCCTCCTTAAGGTCTTTCATCAGGCTTTCCACATACTTCGGGTAGGAGACATCACCATCTTCCCGCAAGGCAGACTTGAACAGCACATCGACAGGCAGGCGAGGGACTCTCCCGTACATCAGATAGAAGGGTGGAAATCCAGTTGTTTCATGCGGAGTGCTGTTATACATGAACGTCAAGGTGTGCAGCATCTGTGGCCATGCCTGTTTCGCTTGCGGAGGGAGTGTTCTGATCATGCTCCCCAGAGTACGATTGAAACGCTCAGTTGTACCATTCCCCATGGGGTGGTAAGCTGTGGTGCGCGACTTCTTCACGCCGGAGATCTGAAGCAGGGCCGCTAGTAACTCACTCTCAAAATTGGCACCCTGATCAGAGTGAATCCTCTCAGGGAAACCGTAGACACAAAAGTAGCTGTCCCACAACTTCCTGGCTACTTGCTTAGCGGTCTGATCTGGACAGTGGAAAGCATGAGCAAGCTTGGTGAAGTGATCTGTTATCACCAGCACATCAACAGGTCTGTTCTTGGAGTCTTTAGCCGTCCAGAAATCTATACAGACCAGCTGGAGCGGCGCTGTAGTTTTGATACTCTCGAGTGGTGCTCGACCCTCCGGCTCAGGTGTTTTACTCATGACGCATCTACTACAACACTTGACATGGTTCCTCACATCACGTTCCACAGAACTCCAGTAGAACCTCTGCTTGATGAGGTGGAGTGTCCTCTTGGCCTTGGTGACCCGCATCGTCATGACATCCACGCAGGGTGTCCTCCCGCAGACTTTCGGGCACAACGAACTGATGCCGTTTCTTTCCAGTGACTGGGTCCTTTGACACTCGATATAGAAGTCCATCCTCCAACACTAGCTTATCCCACTGCTTCAATAGCTTCAGGGCATTGAGCGGCACACCAGATCTCTCCCGTCTGGAAGGTCGCCGGCGGCGTTCGACTTAGGAGAGCACATGGGCGAGCTCGACATCAGCTTGCTGTCTGGCCCCAAGGACCTGTTTTGGGATAGATGGCAGTGCAGTTTGGCCTATGTCAGTGACACTCTGAACATGGCTCGCCAAGCCAGGTGACGTGACTGTCAAAGATGGCGGAGACTTCAGCACTGGACACCGACCTGAAGTGGGGTGGAGTTGTGGAAGCACACCCACTCTTCCTGGTCGTCTGAGCGCACTGACGAACATTGGACGACCTGAAGGCATCTTGAACCTCAACACCCGTCAGTTTCACCGATCCATACAGCAGATCCTCATATGGCTCTTTAAGAAGACGCTCTCCAATGCTTCGACCTGCAAAGGGCTCTCTGCTGAGCACATCAGCGACAACGTTCTTCGGACCAGGGACATACTTAAGGTCGAAGTCATAAGCTGCCAGCTTTGCCACCCAGCGCTGTTCACAGGCATCCAGCTTTGGTTTGGTCAGGATGTGGGTGAGGGGGTTGTTATCAGTCCATGCAGTGAAGGCATGTCCCTTTAGCCAATGGCTAAACTTCTCACAAACTGCCCACTTGAGAGCCAGGAATTCGAGACGGTGCGCTGGATAGTTGCTCTGAGCCTTGCTCAATGACTTACTGGCAAATGCTATAGGGCGTGCTCTATCTTCTCCTGGAGCAACCTGAGAAAGCACGGCACCTAAGCCATCAGTTGACGCATCAGTGGATAAGACAAAGGGTCTGGAGAAGTCCGGATGGGCCAAGACAACTCTAGCCAACAGAGCATCCTTGAGGCTTTCCATGGACCTTTCACACTCAGGGGTCCAGTCTGCTGCGGTTAGCTTCCGGTACCTGATCTCACGCCTCTGCCTGTCCCCATGACCTCTCCTCCACTTCTTCTCTTTAGGCCCTGTTGTCAACTGGAAGAGAGGCTTAGCCATCGTGGAGCAATTTGGGATGAAACGTTGATACCACATCACTAAGCCCAGGAATGACTGAACTTTCCTGGGGTTAGGAGTCCGGCCATCAGGAAACATTAGGTCTGCTTTTCTTACGTTAGCAATGGCCTCAACCTTAGCTGGGTCTGTGGACACACCGCTGCTGTCTATGACATGACCAAGGAAGTGGACAGAGCGTTGGAGGAGGTGACACTTCTTCGGTGCAAGTTTGAGGTTGAGTGCACGCAACCGCACAAACACCATCTCCAGCCGTTGCAGGGCCTCCCGTTCATTTGGTGCAAAGACCATCAAGTCATCAAGGTAGCAGAGTAAAGACAGGAAGTTCTGATCCCCGAAGATACTCATCATCATGCGCATGAAACTGGCCGGGCTGTTGCAGAGACCTTGAGGGAGGCGATTGTATTCATGCAGACCAACAGGCGAGGAGAAGGCAGTGAACTTCTTATCATCCTCGTGGAGAGTGACGTTGTAAAATCCCGAGGTGAGGTCCATCATGCTGAACAGTGCATTACCCCCCAGGGCAGCGAGGCAGTCAGCCTGGTGTGGGAGAGGATGAGCGTCTTTCACCGTCCGGGCGTTCAGCCAGCGGAAATCAGTACAGATTCTCAGGTCACCATTTTTCTTCCACACCAGGACAAGTGGTGATGCATATTCACTCGTAGACTTCCTAATGATGCCCTTCTCCTCCATTTCAGTCAACACAACACGCAGCTTCTGGAAGTGAGCTGGCGGGACACGTCTGTAGGGCAGACGGAACGGCTTTTCATCCACCAGATGAATCCTATGAACAAAGCCCTTTGCCTCACCGCAGTCAAGTTTGTCTCTTGAGAAAACATCGGAGTATTCCAAGGTGAGTCTGCACATTTCCTCCTTCCACTTGTCAGACACCTCACACGAGTCAAGGTCCAAGTCACCCAGTCCATGTTGTCTCAGTCTCTCAGATGTCAGTCTTCTTTGCAGGCAGCTGTGTGGACCGTTCAGAAGAGATGTGCTGCTGGTTAGACTTAACACATGTACTGTCTGCTGTCACATCTTCCAGGGCTATACATGGATACACATCAGCTAGCTTGGCGTTCCTACGTAGTGTTACAGGTCTGTCAGTAGGGTTTATGATCTTCATAGGGACCCATCCATCACCCCACAGCGGAGTCACGACACGGCCAACCAGGATATTGCGAGGGATGGAGCGAGACGTAGTGGGTTCAACCAACACCGTACAGCCAGGGTGTCCACGTGACTTCTCAGGGAGCTTACCCCAAACCAGGTGCTCATGGCCAGGCAACAGGGTGACGGCTCGGTTGAGCTTCACAGTCCCGACGACGTCAGGAATTTCCTCACCTTTCCACCGATCGACACCAGCGAGCATGGCGAGAAACTCATCACGCCCTCCATCATCAGGGCTGCCTGGCTCCGAGACCATCTCCCAGTATCTCTCTGACTCCTTGAATCTGTGAGTGAGGTATTTAAGTACATTGGTTCCGATAATAAGGTCATCCTCTTGACCCGGAACAACCAGAGTGGGAACCACCACATTACATCCATATATTTCGAGGCTCAACTCACACACTCCCTTTGGATAGACTCTCTTCCCCCCACATCCGACTAAAATCACATCAGTACTTTGCTGCAGATCAGTCTAGCGAGCCAGCAGCAACAAGCATTTTCTCTACATTCTCACTCACAGTACATGCCATAGAGCCTGTGTCCAGCATAGCCTTCACTGTGGTACACCCATTAACAACAACTGGGGTATAAAACAAGCTATCACTACCACATACACGCTGCGTGTTCTGAACTATGACTTGAGAATCACTGGGTAACCCTTCACTGACCGCTTCATATAACGACTGTAAATCTGGTGTGCTACCGAGGGAGTTAACACTAGAGCCCACACTTCCCCTCTCCAAATGTGAGCTGTCTAGTTTCCCGAACTGGGAGAGTGGGGAGCCGCGGCGGCAACTGGCTGTGACCTGGGGGACGAAGATGAAGTGCACTGGTCTTTCATGTGGCCTGGCTCATGGCAGTTGAAACAGAGGTTGTGCCGCATACAATGTGAAATGGTGGAGTGGCCATGCTGATGACATATTTCACATTCCCTTCGCCCTGTGGCCCTCCCTCTCTGCTGTGGATGAGGCCTACCTTGGCTGTGAGTGGCAGTAGCTCGTTCGGATAGTGTGCTCAGGACCTGACCCAGCACATCAGCCATTCTATCCATGCTCTTCTGCAATGAGGCAGTCTCACCACTCCCTTGAGAATGCCGCATGGTCTGTTTGCATATCTGCAACACGGGTGGGACCGGATCACACGCTGCCCCTGACTGTATGTCATAACTCACCATAGCAACGGCCTGTCTGGACTGGTTGCCAAATGTGTGCTTACTGGGACCGGATTTCAGCTCCCGCTGATGCTCGTCGATCCTCTCCTGCACCTCTTTCGCTGTCCAACTGCCAACAAGCTTGCTCTTAAACACAATGCACAGAGATGGGTCAGGGCAGTGCCTCACGAACATCATGGCCACCTCTTTATTCAGGTCCTCCATCCCCCTCCCTTGACGTCGGAGACACTCATCTGCTATGTCAGCGGCATTATTCAGACGAACCCAATAATCAACAGGGCTCTCGTGGGCTTTGGGCAGAGTGCTATAGAAGTCTGCGAGTGGCATGCAGGAATATGAGATCACTAAAATGCTGCTTGAGGATAGCATAGATTGTTTCAGCGCGCTGAGCGACATCAAAGAGACAGGTCACTACGCAATCCTATTCTCACAATATCCTTAGCCCTTCCCATCAGCCTACTCAATATTTCGTCGGGCGGATCTGCAGCAGAGACATTCTTCTTTCTCAGGTAGACCGTCATCAGGTCAATCCACTCTTGAACGGAACACTTGTCAGCTCCCTCACCACGGAAGACAGTAGGCTCTCTTGAGTCTGATTTGACGACCACGTTCAACTGAGAGAGGTCTATGGTAGTAGGGCTGTGTGTCTGAGGCGCATTGTTGCAATCACTGTTGCGGAACTGCGTGTGCGTGTCCGACATTAATCTAGCTGTTACAGAATCACCAATGTTCTTTCCCAACTCTGTGATTAGAACACTCAAATGCCTAAGTGCATTATCTGTCTCATTAGGCTGGTGTAAAGGAGTGGATGTACATGGGCCCTGTGCTGCCTTGCACTCATAATCATCAGTAAATAACTGTTCGCCCAGGACAGGTGAACCAACCGGACATGGCAAAACGGAATGATCAGTAACGGCCCTCCCTCTACCTAACATCATCCTAGCCTGCCCATCAGCCATCATATCACTCCTCCCTTCTGACACTGTTAATCATATACAAAACACAATATAGGCTTATCAAAGTACAATTCACGACATCAACCGTGCAATATTACAGCATTCAATATCACTGTCGCTAACAGCGTAACCTGGGCTGCGTCTACTGAGTTGCTTGCAGAAGCTCTTCTCCCGGGACCGGCGATTAAGCTGATCTCCAACGTAGTCACGGCACCAGATGTAACCCTTCTCTTTTCTCTCTGCCTCACACACCAGTCAGGACGCCAGGTTCATCGCTCATCCAGCTTTTATTGCACACTGTCTGTTTTTAACACAGATGGGATGGTTGCTGTCACTCAGATGTGCTGCCCTTTACATACACACTCGTCCGTTGTCACAGTCAAAAGGGCCAGTTTACTACTGATTTAACTCATTTGAACAGATGCAAAGTGATCGTAGTTTCCTAACTTTCATAATTTATCTAAATGTATCTATGCACTCAACAATATCAAACTTCATACACATACATTTCTCCACACAAACATACCTGTTTTTAACACAGATGGGATGGTTGCTGTCACTCAGATGTGCTGCCCTTTACATACTAAGAACAAAATGAAAGAAAGAAAGGGGGAAAAGATCCCGCCGTCAAAACACCAGCCACGCGACGGGCAGTAGCCAGCCTACTGTAGCTAGCTAACGGCTCCAAAACAGACACGTTAGCTCACTCGCTAAAATAGTAAAATACATCACACAAGAAGCAAATTAACCGTCAGAAAACAAATAGAAAACAAACATCTGACAAATCATACAATCTTAGATACTCTCAATAGGATCTTATTCGATGATATCTACAAAACGGCAGAGCACGATCTCAACTCACCACACTCGTCCGTTGTCACAGTCAAAAGGGACGAGCAGGCAGCTTAACAGCAGATATACATATAGCAACCACCCACTCCAAACCACACGGGGGCGCTCCAATACATGGTCACATGTATGGTATGCCTGTATGGCAAGCCCCCAGGATTCGAAATCTAAAGTGAAGGCCTATTGAACCGCGCCATCTTGGCTAGATTTGTAGTCATTTTGCTATTTCCGGTGACTTTTGTACTTGCGCAGTTGTGCTTTTCTGTCCGACGCGCGTCCACGCACGTTCCCGGCTCTCCCCGCTTTGATTTAGCAATGAAAACCGGCTTGCATATTAACCTGTTTTTGTAAAATATATCCATTGGAGAAATTATTTTTTCATCCAGGCATCTTAGTTTTAACAGGTTAAATATAACTGAACATATTTTGTTTGCTAGTAGATGGTATTCAATCCGTTCGCGATAACGTTATTGCAGCCAGGCTAAATTCCTCCAGGGAGCCAGTGACCGGCGAGTTGAAGAGCTTCACTCCCCGCCAGCAGGAGCTTTGGCCGCTGCTACCGCATCTCGGATAACCCGCTGAGTTCGTGGCTGCTATTTCACATTCGCCCTTGATCAATCCCAATACCGATCCATGGTAATAATGAATCAATCGTTCAGATCGGCAGTGCTGCATGCATGTTACAACATCATTGTTAGCTTTATTAACATAACCATAGCCTACATTTATCTATCTAACGTTAGGCTATCCATCTTACACCAGTCGGCCATTCGATAGCTAGAAGCAGTGCCAACGTTGACCGTGGACGTGGACGCGCGTAGGACAGAAGTACAACTGCGCAAGTACAAAAGTCACCGGAAGGCCAGAAAAGCACAACTGCGCAAGTACAAAAGTCACCGGAAATGGTCAAATGACTACAAATTTGCCAAGATGGCGCGGTTCAATAGGGCTTCATTGTTGATAGCGGTCAGTGAATGGAGTGGCTGTATCCAGTTCTATTAATACATCCATGCTGTATGGACAACCAGAACAATTCTAAGGTGAAGATAAAATAAAACATAATTTTGGCTTCAATTATCAATAACAACTCTGTTACAATAGCATCTGCCTTGATCTGGATCTTGACGATAGCGACGGGGTTCATCTCATCCATAAGGTTTGAATTCCTCCTAAATTTCCACAATGGCCTGAGCACCTGTACCACTGATTCCACTTGCCTAAAGCGCACATAACGGCTCTTTTAAGAGCCACCCACATGGCATAAGAGAGTACATTAAATGAACATGTAGTTATTTAGCTAGCTATTCCTTAAAGTAGTCACAGGCTACCTACTAGACAGCTACAATGTCATGCTAGGTTTGTGATAGTTAATATTGGCTACAGTAATATAGCTATCTAGCTATGACCAGCCAGCTACCGTTATGCTATTGATAACTAGCTAGGACCAGCCAGCTACTTCAAGTTACACGATTGATAACTAACTAACGTTAGCTGCTTTACCAGCTAACTAGCAGGACCAGTCAGCTACAGTACATATGCTATTGAAATTAGTTGTTTTAATAGTTTGTGCTACAGTAATAGCTAGCTAGCTATAATCAGCCAACACATATGCTATTGAGCTGCATGCATACGACCTCTATATCCCAGCCACCTAACATTATCGCTAGGCCGGAGGCCTACTACAGTGAATGTAAAGTAATGTTTGACTCATTTAGTGAGCTTATTAAACTTTAATAGTTGTACATTGCTGCTACCGCAGCTTAATTAGCACCCTTCAATCCCGCGGTTTTCCCAAGCCTACGACTATGAACCAGAGAGCCCCATACTACCATAAATGAACTGAGCGCCACTTAGTGGACAGAATATAACACTTCGCATGCATTTTAAACCATAGATGTCACATTACAGATATCACTAAAACATGTAATTTTCTATTTGCTTTCTGTTCTGTTTGTTTTGTCCATGTCAATGTATGAACAATTGTACATTTTTATTTCAGTCGAGATCACTTTTGTCAAATTTGAACATTTATTATACAAGCGGCATAATACATAGCATATGAATTTTGGCGGTGTGCTCTGTCCGGGGGGCCCCCTGCCTTCCACCGTCGTGGAAAGCGCTCCACCGGCGTGGAGCGCGTTAGCAGGGGGAGGCAATCTAGGTTTTCCCCCCCTCTGGGCCGCTTGGCCCAGAGAGCCAGGAAGGGGGAACGGCATCTAGCCCCCTGCCTCAATGACGATCAGAGTGGGCCGCGATCGGGAAGACGCTCGGAGGTAACTCAGCCCACTAAGACCGTCAAAGAGTGCCACAGGAGGACTGCTGTACATTATAGTCCCTGGTCCCCACAGGCCGACGCTTCGTGGGTTCCGCGGGAGATACAGCCTAGTGTCTCTGTGTCCATGGCGCCCGGAGGGACCGCTGGATGGCCATTCAGAGACGTAGCGGCCCACGTTGCCACGGAAAGCCACAGAGACCAGCTAGCGGCTACTCTGGCATCCACTAGCCGACGCTAGTGGAATACCTGACAGACTACCCCGGACAGAGAGCAACGATGACAACAGATGACATCGACATACGCAGGAGGAGCAGGGGAGGAGGTGGGGCGAGCATGCAATGCACAACCAGCAGTAATGGAAAGCGCGAACAATGACATGTTTTGACAGCCTAAATACATGCGCTCTAGTGAGCTGACCAATGCTATGACAGCTAGTCAGCTGGTGCTGGCGTCATGCGTGACTGATTAACCTCTGCTGACCCCCCCGGCCGTGACGTACGTGCCTCGTCTGAATTTGCGTCGGAGACTTCATTTATTTAAGATATATTTTTTGGCACACCGTCTTCAGTCCTGCCTGTGCCTGACCTCCAAATGTGAAACATCTTCAAGTACCAGTCCATTACATAGGCACTATAATGCACAGTAAATACTATACCTAGGAGTACTAATGAAGTCATCAGATTCATACTGGATAAATACAACGGATCAATAAATGACACATCACAACAAGACTTCAGTTAATATAATTTATTTAACATTAAAATATTCATGTTTTCCAGAGGGAAGCAAAAAAACAGTTCACCCATTTGAGCCAATATGAGACTGTAAATAATTCTTCCCTGACCTCTCGAGATGAGACAATCGAGCACGCTCCTGGAAAAGGTTTTACTCTCACAATTCTACACAATAAATGCTTCACCTAGTTTAGTTGTTAGTTAGTTGTGTTGAATTGTATTGTATGCATATGCATTATTTACTATAGTATATTTGATCCTTAATCTATTATGTACCATTTCTGTTCTATTCTGTACCTTTTTTTTTTTTTTTGCTGCAGTTAATGCCCAACTGTTAATGCCTACCCCACCCCCACCAGGATTATTACAGTTTATATATCCTCCCATTCTATCTTGAAGAATGTGTATCTGAAATATAAATACATGTTAGTGATATCACAGAAACACATTATGAAACAACTATAAACTCAAGGTGTATATGCTATCCTGGACCTTTACATCTGAAAGGGAAGAGAAAGACATGTTAGTGATATCATAGTAACACATTATTAAAGGATTAACATGGTGGTTCAATATAACACTTTCCAGGTATCTTTAGGCAACAACAAAACACATGTGTTTAACTATTTCAGAATTCATCCATACAAATTCTTTTAAAACATGTTTTTAGAGGTCTGAATCTGCCACTCAAAAAGTTCACTCACTCAAAACTGGGCGTGATTATTAACAACTGATTGACAGTTCTCTGAGCAAATGACCAACTGGAATCATTCTGATTGACAGGCGTGTGCCCCGTTACCATAGCTACCACCGCTGCGAGCTAAACAACACAAGAGCTAGATCGCGCAACAGCCAGATCAATAGCCATTTTTCTAGCTGCTTACCAGGGGCATTTACAAAGTCCTTAATATTATATTAACCCCCAAACATTATAAAGATACACGCTACCTAACAGGCCGTATCCTCGAATTTGCATTAGGCCTATTTGGGAAAAGTACGATAAAGGTATAACGACGACACGTCTCCCCCGCGACAGAGGAATAGCCCCCTGCAGCCGGCCACGCAAGCTTGGAGGCTTGGGCTATTAGACTAGCTTTCAGCCAGCTACGAACAGTATAGACCTAGTTAGTCAAATAATTGCAACTGTGGGTCTTACCAGAAGACAGATCATTTGCGCTGTGAAACCGACATAACATCCGCATTGTTCACCAGTCTAACGTTATTTATCTTAGTAGGTGTCCAACAAAGCCAGTTGAACACTGAAACGTTACTGTTCTGGGTTCAACATCTGTCAGTTGTGGTGATGTAAGGAATCGAGCGGAATACCACTGCAATAACTGATTATTGGTCAGATCAATTAAATCATTATAGCTCATTTCACATACAAAGGCAACACAATACATTTTGCAGAAAGGGGCTGGGGATGTAGCCTACATATAGGCTAGCCTACTGATCCTACTAATATGTGGCAGAGTGCATGCGTAGCGCAGCGATTCAACATAATGGATGAGTTTGGAGACAGAGGGCCGTGCACCACGACTCCGTGAGCGCAGCGGTCAAGGGCTAGCCTACTCCGGAGTCTGGAGACTAACAGGTTATTGTTATTGTAATGCCCTCTGGTTATAATAGAATATCGCTACTGGAGCTGTTTAATCCCAAAATGCGCAATGCTTCCTGAAGTTGGGTCGGATCGAGGTGCTGGGATGATCAACATTATGTGGAGCAGATGCCACAGTGATGATAAGGTTTACACAACTTTCAGAATGTTTTGCAGAATTACAATTATTTAGAGTTGTAAATTATGAAAGGAACATAACTTGACTTATTATCTTCACCTCCACCCACCCTGAAATGTAGTCATAATTTTAGCACAGTAGCCTCTATATGCGCATCACAACGCTGCAATACAAGACCTTAGGACAAACGATTCAGTACACAGCAGGTGTGTTTGATCAAGTTAAGATCTCAATGTGAGAATAAATAAATGACAAAAACCCGCACGGGTACTGTAGGACTACGTCTTTATTTTCCGAGGTAATTGTTGCGCATACAACATGACATTAAATTAAGACATAGACTACTTTCTCATAAAACAGGGCGGTGTTGTAACATTTATAATATCATTAGGTGACATTGGCTGCAACCTGTCCTCCAGGACCTGCACACCTCCAGAGCCCTGAAGAGACCTGGACCTCAAGTCCCAGTATTGGAAATGTAGTGATCTGGCTACAAGAAAAGGGGGAAAATTATAAAAGCGATTAGTAATAGCATCGTTATTTTGCATATGCAAAACAGAATAAATTACAACAATAGGCTATTTATCAGTAAGTCTACATTATATCGAATTAAGTTTGAGCGAGAGATAATCGGGAGATTCTTGTGGAGACAAACTGACTTATATCCAACTTTGATTTGGATAACTATTGGCCTATACAACAAAGCACGCTCACAACAGTTCTGGTAGGCTATCGCTTCGGAAACCTTACAGCACAGTTTGCACCTGGTGCAAGTAGATTTTCTGCCAGGGAAGAGTACAGTATGGTGCACTGTGTTTCTGCCAGGGAAGAGTACAGTATGGTGCACTGTGTTTATGCCAGGGAAGAGTACAGTATGGTGCACTGTGTTTATGCCAGGGAAGAGTACAGTATGGTGCACTGTGTTTATGCCAGGGAAGAGTACAGTATGGTGCCAGGGAAGAGTACAGTATGGTGCGCTGTGTTTCTGCCATTGCACTGGAGGGCTAACGTTACCAAAAGCAAATGCATTGAGAGCTAACGTTAGCATGCTAGGATAATTAACACAGCTAGATGACATTCCAAACATTAGGCTAGCTAACGTCAACATGCTGGATAAAGACAAATAGCTAGCTGGATCAGACAGCTTTTTAAAAACTGTTGCCAATTACAGCTAACGTTATGGTTCGTTTATCTAACAGTAGCTAGGTTGGCTACTCAGACACGGAGATCATGGTGAAAACTTCCCAATATGTATGACAACCACAAATACAATTAGGCCTATAAAACGTACAAATTATATAAAATTAAGAGACTGTTACTATTCAATTATTCTCAAGATGAGAAAGGGTTCAGAGCTGCCTTACCGTGTTGGATAGATGGTGAAACGGCGCAGACAGCAGGTGCGCGAGCCAGACAGGTTTCTGTTGGGGGCGGGTGCAGGGGAGTGGAGGCGGGATTTTCAAACTTTAGGGTGACGCCAAGAATGGGAAAAACGTCACGAATTCGGAGTATTTTTACCCCGAGTCAAATTGGACTGAAAATGTTACGCTTCCAGTTTCTCAAAAACGACAAAACGGATATATTTAATGTTTTTATTGTGTTTCTTCAATGTCCTATTGTGCAAATAGCACGTTCAAACTCAAAAAAAGTGAAAATCACCATGTTAATCCTTTAAACATGAAAACATTATAAACTATTATGCATAAAGATGCAAAAAGCCACACTTATACATTATACACAACTGTTTGTGCTACTGGCTTGTAAATCAAACTCAGCAACAGAAGGTCAAATATCGACAACGACTGGTGAGTTTCAATGAAACATTGTATCTAACAGACAGTTGGCTCGCTAATACAAAGTTGCGAGTCAAACGTTATCTGCTGTAACGGAAGCTAACGTTTGACTCACAACTTTGTATTAGCGATACAATGTGTTAACAAATGGGCTACACGGTAAACTGTTAACGCTGGCATTGCAGGAGGCGGACCACCACCAAAGAACCCTCCAAATTGGTCCTAGACATTTTGGGGAGGGATTCACCCTGCATTGTTGGGATTTCCGGAGTTCCCCAGAGTGGTTATGGGAATAACAGGTAGGCCTATAGGCTATATGGTAGGATTATAGAGTAGGGCTGTAACGATTATTACATAATCGTCAAACCGCGATTATTTTTTCTGACCGCGATTGTTTTTTGTAACCGCGGTTATGAAAAAAATGTTTTTAAAAAAAAACAACATTTTTTTAAATAAAATAAGAATATGTTGCAGAGTTAATATGGTAGCAACCCTAGTTCAATGGAATTCTTCAACTTGTTGCCACTTGTCCTATACGTTCATAGCAAATAATTACAAGAGACACTGTATTAAAAAAGTAAAGAAGCACTGATGCATTGTCCACTTCATGTGGTATTTGTATACTCCAAATTTTCTTAATTTTAATTTTTCAATGCTTTTTTTTATGGAGGAGGATATATGTTCTATGTAAATGTTAACATTCATGATATTAAAGTGGCCGCCTAGGGTGCCAGATCGGCAAGGGGCCCTAGTGGTGTGATGCGAATCCCCAACCCCCCCCCAATTAATCGCTAAGCAAAATTCATAATCGTTACAGCCCTATTATTGAGGAGATATTTTTTCCACCGCTGTATAGGATAGGCTATGTTGCTTGAAGGCCTACTGATTTATATTTTAAATATATGCTACCACACCACACAGACTAGAAGCCACAGGCCTCAAAGTAGGCATAATACTTTTTATCCCCTCCCTGCAATATCTGTCCGCTAGGGATGATGATGGTGGTGATGATGATGATGATGAAGCTGTCTGCTGTTCAGCCTCTGCCAGCTACATCTTAGACCCAAGGTAAGGACACATGGTCAAATATCGCTAATCAATTTAATTCAACGGACCCTATTTTAACCAATAGGGAAAAAAAGTCTATATTCTTTATTAATGTGTGTGTGTGTGTGTGTGTGTGTGTGTTTATTGAACCAATTCAGGGGAAACATAAGCAAGCCAGACCCAAGACCCCAGCCTGTCGACCGAAAAAGAGCACCCATTGCAAGTGATCTTGCTGAACTAGAAGAGGGAGGTTCTTCTGCTACAGAAGAAAAAAAACTGATATTGAAATTTCTAAATTAGAACTTGAAACCAACAATCTTAATCTACAGCGTATCCCTGTCAAAGTTCAAATATGTTGCTACATCTTTCATCACAGGTGAAGAGCTACTGTAGTGTTTACTGCTGGCTTGAAAATCCCACTCAGCAATAACAGGTGAAGAGCTACTGTACATATTTATACTGCTGGCTTGTAAATCCCGCTCAGCAATAAAGGTGGAGCAAGGTTGCTAGATGTTCAAGATGGAACTATTTGAAGAGGAGGGGCATTCTCCTTTCCTTCATAGAAGCAAAACACTATGTGTCCCTGTCGTACAGTTTTCCACTGGACAGTTCTTCTACAACAGAGGACTCCATGGATATCTTTGTCAAATGGACAAGCCTCTCCTGTCCACAGGTGTTTCTGAGGTAGGTTTTTTATTATTTTCAGACAAGAAAAATACCTCTCTGCTGATGTACTGGTGACAGGGACGGTAAGCATCAACTTCAGCAGGCTAAGGACCTCGGGCAAGGTGGTAGTCAGGTCCTCTTTGATCAGCAGCTCCAGAAGCTCTCTTGGTGGTTTGTGGAACAAGGTGTCACCATAGATTTCCTGCAACTCATTCTTCAGCCTCTGCTGATCAAAGAATAGATAGGTGGCATGACAGACATACCACTGAATACAGTGGAAGATCCAAGGTGCTCAGCACTGTGTCTAACTCGGCACGCACTAGCTCGACAAAGTTGTCCCTGTTTGAACTACTGGCCGACTCATCATGCCCCCTAAATGCTTGCGCCAAATACCAAGCTAGCCAGCCTAATCATAGCTTAATTACAATTTTTCTTAGCAGCTAAGCTAGTGCTAGGTAGAGCTATAAAGCTAGCATTGGCTTGGCGTCAGGCTAGCGTTAGCTAGCTAACTTTCAAATTTTTACTAGCAGCTAACTAAGTTTTGAGCAAATATAATTTAAATAATAATGATTCAGCTGGATCACTGGTGTTGACCAAAATGAATCACTTGATTTGGCATTTCTTACCTTACTGCCAGATTGGCTTGACGTTTTCCTGCTCAAAATCCGACCTTTTCCCCCCACTTTGGCATCTGGCAAACGCTTCGGCTAGCTATGTTTCACGGCAGTTGACGATTTGTGGGTTAGACTTGAAAGATTTTGAGAAATGCAACCAACAAAATCCCTGCCCCTCCCTTCAGGACTCCCTCCAAAGCCACTCCTCCCACCCCTCCTGGGGGAAAAACAGCAATTCGAAATGATTGGACAAATATTACAGTCATTCAACTTCCACGGATTATGAATTTATTTCATTTTAATGTCAGAGTACTTTGTTGATTGCTGTCGGGATGTAATGAGAATTGCAAAAACTATAATGTATGAACAGCGCGGCATTCAAAATGTGTCGAAGTCTTTCAGCACAATATTAGAATCAGCTTGCTTTTGTAGGGAGGGGGCAGGGGGAGTGAAGGAGACTAGATTGGGAACGACAGAGAGAGGTTGAGAGGATTAGCAGAGCTGCCAAGTCTCACGCATTTCAGCCTCTTCTCACACTCACGCCACACTTCACAATTCTCACGCGGAGAACCCCCCCCCCCCCCCCCTCTAATAACTCGCGCGACAATCAGAGTGTCAGCAGATCAAGCTTGGCAGCCCTATACAACGGGTAGTTCCGATTTTGCCATCTGATTGGTTCAGAGCTGTGTATAACGTGTATAACGGATCTATAGGCTACTGTGCCAGCACATTCTAATTAAATTCGGCCTACATTTTAAATTAAAGTTTTTTTAATTAAAATTTCTATCAATGATAATGGCAGGGAGGAGAGAGTGAACAGGTGGAGCGAATAAATGAAGGAGGGAGAGAATGGAGATGGGCAGGGGAGGGAAAGAGAAAAAGGGAAGGGGGTGTAGAGAGAAAGGGGGAGGAGACAGAGAGAGGTAGTCACATATAATCTCATCATCTAAAATTCTCATCTGAGCCTACATTCCGCACCTCATGAGTGTCTCACAACTCCAGGTCAAAGTTAGACGAGTGGCATGAGCTGTGGTTGCCACCTAGTGGTAAAAAATCAGAGAGTTTAAAATGAACTTGAAATGTCTCCAGTTCACACTACTGAGGCAGTATACAACATCTTTGTTATAACTGTAAAGGTGTTTAGAAATACAATGAGAAGGATAGGCCTACATTCCGATTCTCTTCTCTTCATGACAGTTCAATTTCTTCAGATGCCTCAGGAAGTACATCCTGTGCCTTTATGGTGAGGGAGCTGATGTCATCTTGAGTCGTGTAGTCAGCCATCATACCCCCGATAGTTTGGAAATGTCAAAAATGATGCTGATCAGACATAGCTGATCATGCTTTGTGAGGGCCAGTGTGTAACCACAGCAGCTGACTGGCTCTGGCTGGAGAGAAAAGAGGGGTTGTCATGACATGACCAGTGGACTCTGCTGGACCACTGCCGTCCACAGTGAAGGGTAATCTCTGGGTAACACGCCCACGCAATGGTGTTACTCCAATGTCTGATACTGTTTGTCCTTTCTCTTCTATTCTGAGACACAGGCGGATTATGAGACGAGGGGGGTGGGTCAAGATTTTACGAACGTGTAACCCCAACCCCAGTCCATAACCCCTACACCCCTGTACTCTGACATGCAGCCAACAGCACAATAACTAAATCCACCTGTACCTCTACAGGACTTACAGCGCATATACATACAATTAATAGCAACACATTCAGACATACAAGATGTGATATCTTCATCACAGCTTATACTGTAGGCCTACCTTTACCCTAACTTTGAGGACTACCTAGCCACAGATAAAAAATATTTTTGAACACTTAGAAATGTTTTCTCCGGGCATCAGCATAATATGTTGCATAAACACAAGTTCAACCTACTATCAGTCAGAGGGAGAACGAGAGCTCAGTATAATTTGTATGCGTTAGGGCTGCACAAATACAATAGCATATTGTATTATCAAAAAATTGTTGGTAATAATTGTCTATCAGCTCTCAAGATTGCAAGGCCCTACAAAGAGTGTACAGTCAGTTGAACGTACCTTGGGGGGGACACTCCCCCACCTCAAGGACATCTACACCAGAAGATGAAAGACCAAGGCCAACAGGATACTGAAATACCTAAGCCACCTGGGAAATGGACAGTTCTCTCTGCTACAGTCAGGGTAGAGATACCACACTCACATGGCTCAGGAACTTCTTTCCGCAAGCCATCGATCTCATGACTCTAACTACAGTAACCCCCCCGGGAATTTATTTATTATAGCTATAGCATGTACATAATACATCCAGATCTTTATCTATCCCATCCCAGCTTAATTTTAAACTTATAGAAAGGGTACTTATTGTGTTCGTGTTAATTTGTAATTTGTAAATTTGTAACTTGTACATTTAGAAGTGAGTATTAGAGTTTATCGGTAGCATAATCTTGAAGCCAGCAGCAACATTGATGATGTTGTGAACATGATCTTGTGGCCCCTCATGTTCCTACTGTATGCCCTAGCGATGGGTCTGTTTAGTTGCAAGCACTTTTCCTCACACTTTTTTTTTCGCACCACAAAAATTAAAAATTGTACACATTTTTTGGGGTGAATCATTGTTTCAAGAAGGAGTGACGTGAGTTGTGAATGGGTGCGAATAAGCTTAACATATCGGTTCATTTTAATTATTTTTGTTAAATATGATGGGCTTATACAATATTATTTAGACATATTTTTGAAACATTTAACAAAAATATAATTTTTAAACATATTTTAAACACTTCTTTCCCAAGGATTTCCTGTAATTATGCCAGGGACCACAGGGGATCCATGGACCGCTGGTTGAGAAACACTAACATAAATGATTAAAGGAGTAGTAAAGGGAAAAATCATGTTTAGCTCTGTTTTAAGGTTACGTATGATCATATACAATAGTTCTGATCAAAACGTTGACAAAACTAGCACTTTTGAGAAAGTTGATAATTGCTCTACCACCGTTTAGGTCATACAATGGATGTGGGTGGGCACCTGGAAAAATCATTCATAAACATGTTAAACTCTCAATTTCAAAGACAAGAAACTCACCGAGGTGTTAGTTGGCGTTCTGACATATAATTTGCCATAAAGTAAGATTCTAGTTCATCTGGAAAGGCTATTTTAAATATTTAGCATAGAACTATTTAGTTGCAGCACATACGTGTGTAAACTTCCACAAACTAGGTAGCCTAGCAACATAAACAATAACAATAGGTACCGTAAGTAGTTCCGCTTCCTGAATCCCCTCTGCGGATTGGTCTACACTTGTACAACGGTCGCGTCAATACAAGTCAATGGATTTCATAAAATGATCAATAAAACCCTACAGGATTCATACTTTGTGGCGAATTTGATGTCAGAACACCAATTACCCCCTCGGTGAGCTTCTTGTCTCTTTAGAGTTTAACATGTTTTTGAATGATTTTTCAAGGTGCCCACACACATCCATTGTATGACCTAAACGGTGGTAGAGAAATTATCAACTTTCTCAAAAGTGCTAGTTTTGTCAACGTTTTGATCGGAACCATTGTATATGATCATAAGTAACCTTAAAGGAGAATGCTCGTTTTTGACAACCTGGACCTTATTTACGGCATATTATAAGACTTTTGACTCACCGAGATCACATTCTCTACGCTACGATCGGCGTCCATCATATTCTAAGTCATCTTCTATATCCTCAAAATCTGATAAATATTTAGGCATATTGCACACAATATTCCAGGCACTAACAAGCCGATCGTAGAGTAGAGAATGTGAGCCGCGTGTAGCCTACAGATGTACTGTGCGCATGCATGCTGGAGCAAGTGGGGAAGCTATTTCGTTTCTAAAGACGTTTCTAAAGATCATATTACAGAGGCATGTGAAAAACCACAACAAGCCCTCGCTCTATGTAAGCACAACTAGCGATTCATAAAGACAGATTGATGAAAACAACCGTTTCACGGCAGAAAATAGATTTTTTAGAAGCTGCATTCTCAGTGCCCCGTCCGCCGCCATTACATGGATATACTTGGCTCGCGCTGGATTTTAAATTTCTTCTACAGGCCTCCGAATTACACCAAAGTTATCTCGGTGAGTCAAACGTCTTATAATATGCCGTAAATAAGGTCCAGGTTGTCAAAAACTAGCATTCTCCTTTAAAACAGGGCTAAACATGATTTTTCCCTTTACTACTCCTTTAAGCCCTTTGACTATGCAACAAGAAATGCAAAGTTAATTAAAGCTGCTTCGCAGCGATGAGGCGGGGCCAGGCAATTTCCGACAAGTTTAGGAGCAATAAGCGAGAGAATAGGACAACAAGAAAGTTGACATTCCAATGTTCATTTTGTACATTCGTATCGTAAAACATTTGTAAAACATTTTGATGCGTTGTAAGCTCGATTTTGATAATTCAACAATGGTCAATGAGTTTGTGAATTACAGTCTGAAGATCCAGTGTAGCAAGTTTGGTGTTAATTGATTGAAAAATGTTGGATGAGATATGTTTATTAATTTTTACAGGTTTTGTTTGCTTTTCTTCATAATTGAACATTAACTTCAGCAGCTGTGTACTCAGTCAGTTGCCAATCAATCGATTTAGTCATTGTAATCCTCGGCGTGGGTTGGGTAGGGTTGCCAACAGCGATGTCTCCGATTCGTGGAGCTTGTGTTGGATTATGGGTAACGTAGTTTTCTCTGTATGAAGTGTTGGTTTCAGAGGACAGAATTAAACATATTTTAAAAAAAATCAATTTTTGAGATAAAATTCTCAAAAAAAATCATACTACATCTTGGATATGTGGCTAATGTTGTCACTTTTTATGAGGACAATCAGACATTGATTTGGCGAGAATTAATAGGAACTATATACAGAACTGTTAACAGTAAAACTTTTTGATGTGCTGTGGGCTCAATTTTTCATATTTCAAAAATCTGTGAGGATCGTTTGGTGAGGACAGTCTGAAGATACAGTAGATCAATTTTGGTGTCAATTGAACTAAAAATGTGGGAGGAGATAGGTTTGATAGGTTTTACAGTTCATGAAGAAATCAGAGTGATGGACTTCAAAATTCCTGCAAGGTCAAAGCGTATGAAAGTTTTGTCTCACTTGGGCCTACATTCACGTGGTGGTTTTACAGTGATAGCACCTATGGCTGATTTGTTATGATTTTTTTAAGTTTTAAACTTTAGACTGTTGCTGTAGCGCCACCTTCAGGTTTATTGACCTACAATGCAGGTTGAGGACTTTGGGTATACTACTGGAGGAGCTATGTGCAAATCTTGGTGATTTTTTGTCCACGGGAAGTTAGACTTCAGTGGAAGATGGAGAATAATAATAATAATCAAGATTCCTGCAAGGTCAGAGTGTATGAAAGTTTTGTCTCACTTGGGCCTACATTCACGTGGTGGTTTTACTGTGATGGCACCTATGGCTGATTTGTTATGATTTTTTAAAGTTTTAAACTTTAGACTTTTGCTGTAGCGCCACCTTCAGCTTTATTGACCTACAATGCAGGTTGAGGACTTTGGGTTTAGTACTGGAGCTATGTGCACATTTTTGTGATTTTTTGTCCACAGGAAGTTAGACTTCAGTGGAAGATGGAGAATAATAATAATAAGTAAAACATTTTAATGCATTGTAAGCTCAATTTTGATAATTCAATAATCTGGTCAATGAGTTTGTGAATGACAGTCTGAAGATCCAGTGTAGCAACTTTAGTATTAATTGATTGAAAAATGTGGGTTACAGGTTTTGTTAGCTTTTTTTTTTCATAATTGAACATTAACTTCAGCAGCTGTGTACTCAGTCAGTTGCCAATCAATCAATTTAGTCATTGTAATCCTCGGCGGGGGTTGGGTAGGGTTGCCAACAGCGATGTCTCAGATTCGTGGAGCTTGCGTTGGATTGTGGGTAATGTAGTTTTCTCTGTATGAAGTGTTGGTTTCAGAGGACAGAATTAAACATATTTTTAAAAATTCAATTTTTGAGATAAAATTCTGAAAAAAATCATACTACATCTTGGATATGTGGCCAATGTTGTCACTCTTTATGAGGATGATCAGACATTGATTTGGCGAGAATTAATAGGAACTATACAGAACTGTTAACAGTAAAACTTTTTGAAGTGCTGTGGGCTCTATTTTTCATATTTCAAAAATCTGTGAGGATCGTTTGGTAAGGACAGTCTGAAGATACAGTAGATCGATTTTGGTGTCAATTGAACAAAAAATGTGGGAGGAGATAGGTTTGATAGGTTTTACAGTTTATGAAGAAATCAGAGTGATGGACTTCAAAATTCCTGCAAGGTCAAAGCGTATGAAGGTTTTGTCTCACTTGGGACTACATTCACGTGGTGGTTTTACAGTGATAGCACCTATGGCTGATTTGTTATGATTTTTTTAAAGTTTTAAACTTTAGACTGTTGCTGTAGCGCCACCTTCAGGTTTATTGACCTACAATGCAGGTTGAGGACTTTGGGTATAGGACTGGAGCTTTGTGCAAATTTTGGCGATTTTTTGTCCATGGGAAGTTAGACTTCAGTGGAAGGAGAATAATAATAATAAATATACCTGCAAGCAGGAATGTGGGGGCCAAGCTGTTTAACTGCAAGCAGACAAGGAATCAGCTAGACTGACGTGGTGACATGTTTGACAAGGGTCAAGGATGGGCCCGAGATTTTCGGAAGTCAGACATATGGTTGAACGGGATTCGATCTCTGTACCTGCTGCTTGCAAGGCCGACACGCTAACCACTGTGCTACGCAGGCTGTTGCGAAGGTGAACCACCCTAGTCCACAAGGCATGTGAGCCTTCCCTAACCCCGTGTGTCTGAGTCCTGAGCACTTAATTAATATCACCTGGTAGGGTTGCTTCCTCTCGGTAGAGTGAGAGGGGGGGGTGTCGTTGTTTAAATTGGCACACAGCGAAAAGTATACATAGCATAGCTCAACTATTTACTTCTTCAGAATCCAGACAATCACGCGAACATTTCCATGTATAAAATGTCCTTCGGTCTTCAGACGTGTAGGAGAGGTGAAGAGTTAGAAACAGTTAGAGATTCTAGAGCGAAGAGAGATTTTCTAGAGCGTGGCTCCATTGATTTCAATGGAGGGGGGGGAGTCATTATTCGAACTGTCACAGAGTGAAAAATATACATCGAAGAGCTTAGCTTTTTTGATTTTATTAATCCCAAGAGTCGTGTGAACGTTTTGATATGTAAAATGTGTATGAGCTGTGAGAATTGGAAGAGGGATGGCAGTTTAGAAAATGTGTGACTTTTTCCAAAATGCGCCTTTCACCACTCTGAAACTGGTGAAATTGTGCAGAAGACAAAAAGTGTTCCTTTCATTCTGCAATCAAACAAATCAAGTAATAATGAAACCACGGGGTGTTTTGAACTCAGCATGAGCCAGGGAATCCATTGCTACCATAATTTTGAAGATTGGACATACAGCTCAAAAGTTACTGGCATAAACGCAACTCCAACTTTGACACGCTGGTGGCGCTAGAGTGCACAAGATGTCAACATGAGGCTTGGTGACAGATGTCATGGGTATGTCCCGAATGAGTGTGCCAAATGTGGTTTTGATAGATTAAAACATTACTGAGATATGACCCCAGTTCCTGTTTTGCAGCTTTTCTGCCAATTTTGATTGGCTGTCACGAGCGAACGCAATGGATAATCAAAAATCCCTGTACATTGTTTGTAGACATTGGTGTATAGATGACATCCACCGATTTTTTTGCAAATTGGTGAAAGTTCCTAGGAGGAGATACATTTTAAGGGTTTTGCACATCATTCAAAATGGCGGAGAAGCCAAGATGGCCACAATGACGTCATAGAGTGCGTTGAATCCGGCTTGAGCCAAGGAATTGAAGGACACCTGAAGTTTTAAAATTGGACCTGCTGAAGAAAAGCTGCATGCATAAATGCACCTCCAACTTTGACACATTGGTGGCGCTAGAGAGGGTGAGGTGTGGACATGAGACTTGGTGAGGAGGGTCAGGGCACTGTCCCAAATGAGTGTGCCAATTTTCATAACTTTCTACCATAAGCTTATATGGGCTGCCATAGACTACAATGGCAGAGGAATAATAATAATAAATATAGCTGCAAGCAGCGATGTGGGGGCCAAGCGGGACGCACGACCAGCGCATCAAAGACAACAAGCAAAACATGTCAAAAGCCAGACATGGTTGAACAGGATTCGATCTCTGTACCTGCTGCTTGCAAGGCCGACACGCTAACCACTGTGCCACGCAGGATGTTGCGAAAGTGAACCACCCTAGTCCACAAGGCATGTGAGCCTTCCCTAACCCCGTGAGTCTGAGTCCTGAGCACTTAATTAATATCACCTGGCAGGGTTGCTTCCTCTCGGTAGAGTGAGAGGGGGGGGTGTCGTTGTTTAAATTGGCACACAGCGAAAAGTATACATAGCATAGCTCAACTATTTACTTCTTCAGAATCCAGACAATCACGCGAACATTTCCATGTATAAAATGTCCTTCGGTCTTCAGAAGTGTAGGAGAGGTGAAGAGTTAGAAACAGTTAGAGATTCTAGAGCGAAGAGAGATTTTCTAGAGCGTGGCTCCATTGATTTCAATGGAGGGGGGGGAGTCATTATTCGAACTGTCCCAGAGTGAAAAATATACATCGAAAAGCTTAGCTTTTTTGATTTTATGAATCCCAAGAGTCGTGTGAACGTTTTGATGTATAAAATGTGTATGAGCTGTGAGAATTAGAAGAGGGATGGCAGTTTAGAAAATGGGTGACTTTTTCCAAAAACCTCTGAAACTGGTGAAATTGTGCAGAGGACAAAAAGTGTTTCTTTCATTCTGCAATCAAACAAATGAAGTAATAATGAAACCATGGGGTGTTTTGAACTCGGCATGAGCCAGGGAATCCATTGCTACCATCATTTTGAAGATTGGACATACAGTTCAAAAGTTATTGGCATAAACGCAACTCCAACTTTGACACGCTGGTGGCGCTAGAGTGCACGAGATGTCAACGTAAGGCTTGGTGACAGATGTCATGGGTGTGTCCCGGATGAGTGTGCCAAATGTGGTTTTGATAGATTAAAACATTACTGAGATATGACCCCAGTTCCTGTTTTGCAGCTTTTCGGCCAATTTTGATTGGCTGTCACGAGGGAACGCAATGGACAATCAAAAATCCCTGTAAGACTTTTGTGGACATCGGTCTATAGATTGTGCATACTGCGTGTGGTGCAGATTGGTGAAAAAACCTAGGAGGAGATACATTTTGAGTGTTTTACACTAAATCCAATATGGCGGGAAATCCAATATGGTGGAAAATGATGTCATAGGGTGCGTTGAACTTGGCTTGAGCGAAGGAATCCAACGCTGCCTCGTTTTTGAAAATCAGGCTTACAGGTCAAAAGTTGCATGCACAAATGCACCTCCAACTTTGACACGTTGGTGGCGCTAGAGCGTTCAAGCTGTGGACATGGGTCTTGGTGAGAAGACTTTGTGGACTGTCATGAATGAGTGTGCCAATTTTCCCAACTTTTTACCATACGGTTCTATGGGCTGCCATAGACTCCAATGGCAGAAGAATAATAATAAATAATAAGAAAAGGTACAAGAACAATGGGTGCCAGCGCTTAGCGCTTCGCTGCTTGGCCCCCAATAATAATAAATAAATAAGAAAAGGTAGAAACTTAGTGGTGGCCTACGCAGCTTCGCTGCTTGGCCCCCAATAATAATAATAATAATATAGGCAAATACAATAGGGTTCCGGCAGCTACGCTGCCTGGCCCCTAATAACAGCTCTGGCTTAGGAGCCCCGCTGAGTTCTCAGGGCCCTGGGCCTCAGCCCAGTAGGCCCCTTCAGTAATCCACCCCTGATTAGTGACATCTTGTTCTGCAGACCTTGTGGCCCAAATAGGACATGTCACATTGCTTTCTGTATCTGCTGCGCAATGTTATGTGTGTGGTTGATGTTTGTGTGCTAGTTTCTTGGCAGTGTTGGAGAGGAGGGTCAGATTTCTCTCCCCAGGGTCTCCCTCTATGCCTGTGAGGAGCAGCAATGCTAAAATGGAGTAGACATCTCAGTCACACGACGATAGGGTTGAATTTATTAGACCACCCTGGCAGGGGAATGTGCAGAGGATGCTAAGATGAACTGTTAATGCTCTATTGTCATAAACCTGGCTATGCGATATGATGTCTTGGTTAGAGGGTTGTGTAACGTCTTATGGCATTAATTTGAGTGAAAGGGAATAGGGTTGTGTTAAAGGGATTGAGCATTGAGAAATGGGATTAGGATTTTACTGCTAGAAGAGGGAATTACACCTTTTTGAGTGCTGTAGAAAGTTATTTTGCGATGCCAACCAATGGAGTTATGGAGGACCATTTGCATTTGTTTATTACTAAGCCTTGGGTGTATTGAACCATTATGTGTATCTATTGACAGCAAAATAAACAATTCAATCCATCATGCCCTTGTTATGAATTTTTTTTTTTAAAATTGTAAACCCACACTATATTTTTTGTGTAGTTTATGTCATGCCAATAAAGCTATTTGAATTGAATTGAATTGAATTTACATTGATATTCCAGTATTCCAAATGTAACAATGCAGTACCCTCATAATCCTAAATAACCAAACCATTATGACAAAGGCTCTAGAACTCATACCAGAAATTCTCTAAAACCTTGGGAAGACAAACACACATCATTCAGCATTGACCTACCAATTGTTCAGACCTGTGACGACTTCTCTCTTGCGATTTAACAATTTCCACATTGTATATCTTTACTGACTACTATGGAGAATGTAAGTAAATTGCGATATTGGGATTCTTTTTCATCTAAAACTACATACACAATATAAAAGTTGCCTAATTGGTGCTCAAGTCACAAAATGGTTTCATTCCTCTTAGCAGGCTTGTGAGAGGAAGAGTGAAGGTGAGAACTGCTCTCTCTCCCGATCCCTCCCATCCTGCTCCTGTGAGGCGCCTATCCCAGAGGGTGACTACTGTCCGGCCTCACCGCCTGGCCTGTCTACTGCCCCGCTAGAGGCTCCTCAGGCCTCCTCTGTGTCCCCTGACACCCGACTGCAGATCCCTGCCCTTGTCCAGGGGAGAGCCCTCAGGGAGGCCAGAGAACCGCAGCCGATGAACTCAACCAGGCGTCGTGAGAAACAGACCCCACTCCGGCGTCGCCTGGCACAAGGCAGAGACTGTGCATCCATCCCCTCTGTGCCCCTCGTTAACCAGCTGAGGGCCCCTGCACCTGTCCAGAGGAGACCCCTCCCGGAGGACCCCGATGAGCCTACCAGCAAGAGGGCACGGCACTGAGCTGGACACCCAGAGTTCTGCTCTCTCTCTGCTTCTTCATTACTTACAATTACTATTTGCAGTACTTAAATTCATATTATTTGAAAGCTTGGAGACCTTTTATTGGGGGGGGGGGGGGGGGGGGGGGTTGAAACGGCCATATCTCTACGTGGGAAGGTCACAGGTACACAGGGTTTGGACTTGCATAAAGCTCTCGAGCAACAATACCAAACATGTCCTGCTCGCACGCACGTACAGTACGCACGCACAGACCCACAAAATGCATTCATGGGCAGAGGTCTATGCTCTCCGAGCACCATTTCTAGCTCTCTAAATACATGTCTGTGTGAGAATCAAATTAGCATGAGGTTCTTGCATCAGGTCTGAATCTGATCAAATGCGCTCTGATCTTCAAATTTTGATCCACCTGAGACGGATGAGAAGACAGGTGGTGCTGTAGAGCAGCTCCTTTTTGTAGTATGATTTAGCCTACCATTATAGCTAGGCCTATACGTATTTTTTCCCCCCAAGACCTGACATACTTTGACGTTGTGCTTTTTCCCTATCAAATTACCAGCAGTATCAAGTGCGCTCTGACCGCCAATAACCTCTCATTTCCATCACGGACCAGCCCCCTGCACGCGCCACCGCAACCAAGCCAATCAAAACTCAGGGAATGACCCTGTGAAGTAATGCCATGACGACGCGCCTGTCACTTCCGGATGTAAAGCGGTGACCAATATCAGCAGGCTGCTTCCAATGCGGGAATTCAATTGCAAACGGTGCAATTGTACCTCAAATTATTAAAAGAAAAGAGCGCACCCCCTCGCCGTTGACACACAAGGCACTTGCAAGGTAAGCCTTCTCTGATGGAAAATCCCCTCTTCGTGGCCACACAGTTTGTTCGCGCTTTGTCCAGATGTGCGAGAATCTTGTGCAGCCGTTGTGTGGGACCGCTGGAGGAAGGATGCCAGACAGCATGTTGCTTAGAAGACGAATAGTCATCCTCATTCCTCATCAATATTTTTCTTCAATTTGGATAGGCTATAGGCTACTGTCTGGGGAGCCTCCCTGTCTTTATTCAATTGGGTATTTGAATTACCCAATCAGTCATGCAGTAGTGTTAAACACCATCTTAGCTAATTTATACGATTTCTCATGAGCAGCTTTGTTGAGCAACTTTTTGCTTCATGAGGTTTTATTTTATAGTCTAACATAAACACTAGCCATGTTTTTATTTTATTTTTATTAAACGATAGAGTTTTACCAAACTAATAGATGAGGGTTTTATTCAGTCGCATTCATCAAAACCTTTTCAAATCAATCAGCCTTGCTAGCTAAATAAGTCAGGGAATGAGACTAGCATGCTTGAATTGGCTACCGCACAGCAATGCAATTTAACAAAGATTGTTACAGTTTTACTTTCACAACTCAATGCGGTCAGGAGGAGCTTCCCCTTATGTCAACCAGGACTGTGTGTTAACCGCTGCAGTGAGTTTGGCCCATGGTAGCTGCAATCAAATCAGGGTGGTCTATTAGCCAGCGCCTGCCTGTATACAGTACGTACACAGAGGAGCTATTGTCTCAGGAGGGATGGTCTGATGCCACTGGAGCACACAGACACACTGTTCCCCACCCCGTTTCTTAAGCCATATTTCTCTGTGTGTTAGTTCTGTATCCCTCGGCGTAGGTTTTGTGCCATTGTGTTACTTTAGCAACCGTTGGCCTAGGGTATATCAACAAAGCTCAATGACCTCATCAAGGAAAGGAGAGAGGGGACAAACCGTTTCCCACGGGTTGTGGCAGGTTATTCTCTTTGCATAAGAGTGTTGTTATCCATACTGCATCTGATATGCTGGCTGGTGCCACAATCAAAATCAGGGGAAAAGTGAATTTGTAGTCTGAGCCATATAAACCAGTCTTTGTGTTTTATTTGCTCCCATTCAGTGAAGTCCGGCTTACTCAAAGCTTTGGTAAGCAATGATTACGCCATTATTTGGACTGGAGAAACATGATAACAGACACACTCACAACTAGCACAGAGTCAGACACAGCAAACACGCGCGCACACACATACACACACGTGCGCACACACACACACACACACACACACACACAGTGTGACCCCCCCCTGAGCCGGTCGTCCTAGCAGTGGCCGTGTGTGCTGGTGTGTGCTGCTCTGTCACAGTAGTGGCGTTGAGCCGTCCTCCAGGAGGCTTATTTGCGCGGGCGAGAGCAATGCTGCTGTCACACAGTAGGGCCTATTCACAATGCCTTAAGGAAGCAGTTATTCCCTCATACTGCCTGTCTGCTCGCCGGACGCCTACCCAGGCATGGGAAGGGCATCGCAGATATTACTCAATTCATCCACTGTGTGGACGCATTTTCCAAAGCCCATCCTTGTTGCACAAAGCTCCATTGAGCAACGGCTGTATTGCTTTCCCCCTCAGTTTAACTTTCTGTTCCTGCAATAGTTCATTTGACCAACCGGCCCGGTGTGGTAATGGACTTGGGCAATCATTGGGTAATGGAGTATTAAGCTCTTGTCACATGCATGGTGTGAATTCCAATTTCAGTGCCAGGCGTGAATTCCCTCTGGGGACAAATAAAGTTGTACTTAACTTGACCAGACTAAAGTTCACAACCTGCTGCAGCAAGTCTCCTAGTCTTTCTCCATACTCAAATATTACGTTGAATCACTGCGCTCCGTTATACTACATAATAGTCTGTGCCATTTCACCACCCAAGCTGGTATTCTGAGATCGATCGACGGTTCAAAATTGAAAGAGTGACAGGTCGTAGCAGCAAATTAGAGATGCTAGCCCAGGTTAGATTCATAGGTTCCTGCGAAACCAATGAATTGCCAGGATTTGAGCACCAGATTTTTTGCGTGGTGTCGCAGACCCATCGAGAGATCTGCAGCATGCAGTAACGTAGTTAGCGTAGCTTACGTAGTGTATCACCCAAATAACTCTCATGGGTCTGGCGTTGAGACCACATCTCCTGTCAAGGGGATAGAGGGATGGATAGAGGCAGAATGAGAAAGAGCAGTTGTACTTGTTAGGCAGGTTGTTCGACGAAGCTGGCTTCACAGGGCTGCTCTCCCTGAGAGGAATTTGTACGCTGGATGGAAGGAATCATGAGGAATCATGTGGTAGCCCGCCTAAAGCGTAATACTCTCTGGCTTTTAAGCGTGCCCTCTCCTTGCTCTGAGCTCAGTCTTCTCATTGTAGCTAAATGGGAAAGGGAAAGAGACATGGCAAGGAGGCCACTTTAGACTATTGGGGTGCCCCACGGTCTGCTTTAATCCAGTTTTCCTTATGGCTGCCATCAGCCTTTCTTTGACCTAGTCTACTTCCTTATTTGCTTTCCTCATGGAGACCTTTACCTTGGGGCTCTTGCCAACTGTTAGTGGGGTGGTCACTCACTTTGTTGACACAGTGTCTACATGATAACTGTTCCTTTGTTTAACCTGTACTCTGTGACCTGTTATAGGTCTAAATATCTGGTAGGTCATATCCGGGCAATCCCTTTCATAGTCAAAGCCGAATCTACATTTGTATAGCACATGTTCATACAAGCAGTCTGCAGATGAAACACACAGTGCTCCCATTGACATTTAATCCTCCAATGTGTTGTTGAAACAAGCCAAGTATTGGAACAATGGATGCATCAGGTTATTATTCTTCACCATATAGCCTACTATTATAATCGAGGGAACTTAGACAGACTTTGATTGTGACAGTCATAACAGTGCAGGAGAGGTGACTTAAACTATCACTTTGTTTCATCTCTCTCTCAATTTGGAAATCAAATTCCAAGCCAGTCCAGGACCATCCAGGACCATTCCAAATTGACCCTTGTAGGAGCGTAGGGGAGTGTCACAACTTGGGTGTGTGTAGCAGCGAGGGAGACCCAGGTGCAGACGGACACAGGCGAAGCAGGTGCAGTGAGGCACAAAGACACGCTCGCTGACACGACAAAGACAAAGGAAACACGACAGACTGCATACAGGGAGGGCTAATCAAAGGAACGAAGTGCAGGTGGTGATGCTAACGAGGACTAGGGCTTAAGACTAGGACTGGAGCTGGGGAACTGGGACTAGGGCTTGAGACTAGGACTGGAGCTGGGGAACTGGGACTAGGGCTTGAGACTAGGACTGGAGCTGGGGAACTGGGACTAGGGCTTGAGACTAGGACTGGAGCTGAGGAACTGGGACTAGGGCTTGAGACTAGGACTGGAGCTGGGGAACTGGGACTAGGGCTTGAGACTAGGACTGGAGCTGGGGAACTGGGACTAGGGCTTGAGACTAGGACTGGAGCTGAGGAACTGGGACTAGGGCTTGAGACTAGGACTGGAGCTGGGGAACTGGGACTAGGGCTTGAGGCAGAGAAGCTAGGATGAGGGCTGGGGCTGGAGAACCGGGAGTAGAGGGGCAGTAGAGGGCCTAGTGGGGACTAGTCAGGGAATGGAGACACATGGAGCGAGGCAGAACATCACAGGGAGTAGTGCAGACTAGAGGTGAAGACACAAAATGGTCACAAAAGTCCAGAGACGTCACACCACAAACCACACCACAGTACAGAAGTTCAGAGAGCAGTCTGGAGTGCAGCAGGACATGTCTGCACGTGACAGGGACAGTGTGACAAGGAGGACACAGAGAGCAAACTGGAGGTTGTTGACCTCAGACTGCGTATTGACCCAGACCCAGTGACCGCTGTCTGAGAAAGCAAGGTGTGCTGCTGCGTTACTGCACACTGCTCTGGAGGAAGAGAGGATGCTGGGAGAATTTGCGTGCAGCCTAGTTTATTCATGAAGGCCCAGTCCAAATGTCCACCCTTACGGACTCGCAGACTTTGAGGCGCGTTCCCACTAAGTGCATGAGGGCTTAGGGCTGTCCCATTGTCAAATCGTCAAGTGCATGAGGGCTCTCTGGCAGACATTTTGAGCCCTTTATGTCCCCTTACCATAAGTCTGCACCTCTGCAGACTGTGCCTTAGGGAATTACCCACAGTTCATATCG
This sequence comes from Borostomias antarcticus, assembly GCF_949987555.1. Classification (NCBI taxonomy): domain Eukaryota; kingdom Metazoa; phylum Chordata; class Actinopteri; order Stomiiformes; family Stomiidae; genus Borostomias; species Borostomias antarcticus. The sequence goes on along the minus strand of NC_140234.1, from coordinate 48,127,281 downwards.
TTGTGACGTGAAACATAGGGTTACTTGAAGAATTTTATTTTGGTTTCAATATGTTTACGTATAGCCAAGGTTACCAACCCTACGGGTTGTATAATTTGATTTGTTCGAAAATATGTGTATGGCTATAAATTACATCGATTTCTGTTGGCATAAATCATATGATACAGCACCTCAGTTAAAAGCTGCATGACATTAATCATCCAATCTCGGTGCAGTGTCCATCTCAGTGCGAGTTGTGAGGTATTTGTGCAGAAATGTGTTGTCATGCTTGGGTAGGCTAAATACTTCTGGATTCATCACCAACAACAATGACAGGTAGTAATGTAGTGAGCTTATAACCACAAAATGAAATGATTTCAACAAGTTGAACAGAAGTTACGAGGGTAACAGAGGGTTGTGATAATGTAAAGGGAATGTGACCCAACCCCAAATTAATTTACAATTACAAAAAAACATAACAAAATCAAAACATAAAATAAAAAGTCCCAAACCCACAATAATAAGGCATATGTTATGGCGTCAACGTAACGTGATGTAGCAATGTGCTGTCCCATTCCTTTTTATACCATTTCAAGCCCTTGCAGCGTCTCGCACTCAACTACTTACCAGGTGATGTCAACAAGTCTGTGGGGGTTCAGGGCTTGAGAGTTTATAGGGACATTGGGATTGGGCTGAATCCACTGGGAACAATTCAGAGAAGTGTGTGTGTGTGCGTGAGTGTGTGGGGAAGGGGGGGCTGAGAGGGATGGGAGGAGGAGGTCAAGCTGTTAAAAGAGATGAGCTGCTCTCTCATGAATAATACAAGTCTGTTGCTAAAATAGGCTCTTAGAAGGTCTAATTCTGGTGTGTGTGTGTGTGTGTGTGTGTGTGTGTGTGTGTGTGTGTCTACCAGTTGTGTGAAGACCTGAGGGTAGATTGTGTGTTGTGGAACAACTTTATTGTTTGCATGAATGTGCGTGTGCATGCGTGTGCAATGTACTGTATGTCTGTGTGGTAGTTTTACTGTTGTCAATGAAGGAACCTTGTGTGGCTTCACACACACACACACACACACACACAGTTCTGATAGAGATGGTCTTGCGTGAGACCTCTTCAGTTGAAAAGCGTGTTAAGCCAGAGATGCCATTGAGTGTTGCTGATGGGATTTGGGTGATATTTGATAGAGATATTTAGGGTTACTTAAAACCACGGTGACCTAAGGTATAACTAACAAGGCCGGTCACATTTCTTTTCATATGTTGGGGTAAGACTGGAGCGCACGTCGGGGATACTCGGCCTGTCTATCTATTATTGATACAAGGAGACTGTTGACGCACAAGTATTATTTAAGAACATGATAGACCTCGGATCTTTGACCCCGTTTACACCTTGCATTAAAATGTGTTTTTGGTGATCAGATTGCAATCTGATCGTGCTAAACCACATGAAAGTACAGGTGTAAATGCGCCCAAAACGTTTTGAGGACGGATTGCGATCCGATTGGCCAAACTACCTCCGGAGGTGGTCAGGGACGCATATCGACCACATTTAATAAAAGTGTAAACGGGAATGCGTTTTTAATCCACATATCAACAATGTGGGCGGAAATACGTAGCCGTTGACGCGCCGGTTCCAGACCAGCAAGCAGCAACTAACCATTGTTTATGAATGAATACTATCTTAAATTAAGCTAAGCTTTTGGAGTGGGAAAGTGATGTGTCCTGTTCTCAGGCTATTATAAGGCGGGGTCATCGGAGAATTTCACGAAGTAATTGTGCATCACCTGTTTAAGCAGCTGAGTTTGACACAGCTGTAGCCGATCGGCTATTGCTAGTTTTGCGTCCGATGATGTCCCATTAATATCTCAGCCAAACACAACTATGCATGAACTTTTCCACTTGCCAGCTTGTGCTTCTCATTTGGGGGAGTTGCTTGTGCACTGGATGGATTCTTTATTGGGAATTAGCCGTTGAATTGTATTCAGACATAACGTTAAGCTACTGTTAAGGATCACAGCCGACTGATGCACTTTTCCCTCCCGCGACGGAGGGTTATCAGCCGTCTCATCGCTGACCATCATGATGCAGTTAGATGCTTTTTAGCCAAGTTAATATTATGGAGCTGATGTTGTGATAGCAAGAAAGCATAAAAATGGATCCTGGTCAAGGTTGGAGTCCAGACGAGTCTACTCTCAATTTGGTCGGACGAAAATATTCAAGCACAATCAGGATGTGACGTTCGATTGTCAGCTGGACAGAGTCGATCGGATCTCGAACGGATCGGGTTGAAGATACTCGAAACGCATATTAATGCCAGGTGTAAATGTAATCAGGCTAAATCATTATCTAGATACAATCTCGATACAAGACGTATTTTAATGCAAGGTGTAAACGGGGTCTATGCGTCAGCTAGAGAGAGAGAGAGACTCTGCTGTAAGCCCTGTTTGTGGAGAGGATATAAACTTGCAATAAACTTGATCCTGTAACGAGCTGAACTGCACCCATGTTGAATCTACATTCGAACCATCTCGTATTGTGATAAGATTGTCTCAACTTTATTATATGGTTGGCATGAACACAACGCAGAGACCGAAACGCCTAAAGCCAACACTGAACACTGCAGGAAATTCTAAAAGGCATGACGAGCCTAGCATTGGCACGAAACCGTGACTCATACCATTGTTAATGCTACCATTCGTAGCACATTGCAGTTAGCCCGGTTTAGTCTACATACAGCCTTTCCCTCTATAGGAAGGCAAGGCAAGGCAAGGCAAGTTTATTTATATAGCACATTTCAGCCACAGGGCAATTCAAGGTGCTTTACATGAGACATTAAAAGCATTAAAACAAAAAGCAAGACATTAAAGACATTTAAAACAAAAGGCAGGACAAATTAAAAGCATTAAAACAAAAAGCAAGTCATTATAGACATTTAAACAAAAAGCAGGACAAATAAGATACAGGAATAAAAGTTACAGTGCAGTATACTGATAAACAGCTCCTCTTAGAAAGCAGTGGCAAAAAGAAAAGTCTTCAGGCTTGTTTTAAAAGAACCAAGAGTTGCAGCAGACCTGCAGTTTTCTGGAAGTTTATTCCAGATATGTGGAGCATAAAAACTGAATGCTGCTTCTCCATGTTTTGTTTTAACTCTGGGGACAAAAAGCAGACCTGTGCCAGACGACCTGAGGGGTCTGGATGGTTCATAGCATATGAGCAGATCAGAAATATATTTTGGCCCTAGACCATTCAGTGCTTTATAAACCAACAGCAGTATTTTAAAGTCAATTCTTTGACAGACAGGAAGCCGAAAGAGATAACCGTGTGACTGTCAGCACCATGGACAGCTCCTTCCCAGCACGCTGTCCATTGCCAGGTTTTGGAGTCCTCATTTAGCATCAGTAGCATGAGCCGACAGACGCACATTCTGGATTCAATGATGACTTGCGTAAACGCACACACACACACAACAGCGTAATGCGATCATGAATTCTCCTAGGCACACTCACATGCACGAACACATTAACACACACAAAGTCTACAAAGAAGAGAGGACCCCTCTCACGTAGGCCTAAAATCTAGTTTATCGAATGTTCTGAATCCGGGACAGTACATTTCACCTACTTCCAGATTTAGGCCTGTGTGGAAAATCTATTTTGTTGCAAAAGTTCAGGGAATTTTCAGAAACATGTTTTTTATGCTGTGGCCCCCCAAGAGATTCCTCCATCATCCCCCCCCCCCCCCCCCCCCCCCCCGCCGCCTTCTCTCTCTGCCCGCTCTCCTTTAACTTTCCCTGCATCATTTCTGTCTCCCCAACCATTCTCTCTCTTGTGCTCTCTAGGCCTAGCTTATTTCTCTCTCTGTCTCCCTCTGGTTCTCCCCCCGTTTCTCCCCCATTCTCTCTCTCCACCTCCACCTCCCTCTCTATATCTCCCTCTCCTCTCTCTACACCTCCACCACCCTCACTCTCTCCCCCTCCTCTCTCTACCCCTTCACCTCCCTCTATCATTCTCTCCTCTACACCTCCACCTCCCTCACTCTCTCTACACCTCCACCTCCCTCTATCACCCTCTCCTCTCTACATCTCCACCTCCCTCACTCTCTTTCTACACCTCCACCTCCCTCTATCACCCTCTCCTCTCTACACCTCCACCTCCCTCACTCTCTCCCTCTCCTCTCTCTACACTTCCACCTCCCTCTATCTCCTTCTCCTCTCTACACCTCCACCTCTCTCACTCTCTCCCTCTCTCTCTACACCTCACTCACTCTCCCTCTCTCTCTACACCTCCCTCACTCTCTCCCTCTCCTCCCTCTACACCTCCACTTCCCTCTGTCTCCCTCTCTTCTCTACACCTCCACCTTCCTCACTCTCTCTTCTCTCTCTCTCTCTACACCTCCACCTCCCTCCCTCACTCTCTCCCTCTCCTCTCTCTCTACACCTTCACCTCCCTCACTCTCTCCCTCTACACCTTCACCTCCCTCACTCTCTCTTCTCTCTCTCTCTACACCTCCACCTCCCTCACTCACTCTCTCCCTCTCCCCTCTCTCTACACCTCCACCTCCCTCACTCTCTCCCTCTCCTCTCTCTCTATACCTCCCTCACTCGCACCCTCTTCTCTCTCTCCACCTCTTGTGTAGCATCTGCTGTCTCTCGTCCAGCTATCGTCAACGTGAGAGAGAGAGAGAGAGGGAGGGAGAGAGAGAGCCTGCTGTGTGTGTGTGTGTGTGGTTGTGCAGGACAGTTCTCTGAGCTGTGGGGGTCTGAGCTCTAGCAAGCTGACTAGCTGCGGGGGCGGGCGGGCGGGCGAGCCAGCGTGGTTAAAGGGAGTGGCCTGTATGTGGTGGGCTGACGAGCGCGAGAGGTGTGGCCGAGCAGGGCCCGCGTGGTCACTGGGAGCTGTGCTGTGTTTTATTGAGTGGGAGTGGCTTGTGCTGTATCTTTTTGAATGGGAGTGGGTTGTGCTGTATCTTTTTGAATGGGAGTGGGGTGTCTTTTTGAATGGGAGTGGGTTGTGCTGTATCTTTTTGAATGAGAGTGATGTATCTTTTTGAATGAGAGTGGGTTGTCTTTTTGAATGGGAGTGGGTTGTGCTGTGTCTTTTTGAATGGGAGTGGGTTGTGCTTTGTCTTTTTGAATGGGAGTGGGTTGTGCTGTGTCTTTTTGAATGGTAGTGGGTTGTGCTGTGTCTTTTTGAATGGGAGTGGGTTGTTCTGTATCTTTTTGAGTGGGAGTGGGATGTGCTGTGTCTTTTTGAATGGGAGTGGGTTGTGCTGTGTCTTTTTGAATGGGAGTGGGTTGTGCTGTGTCTTTTTGAATGGTAGTGGGTTGTGCTGTGTCTTTTTGAATGGGAGTGGGTTGGTTACGCCCGCTGATGTTTTGCTGTTCCACGTTTCCCAGGAGCGAGGTGCTGCCGCCACAGCGACGAAGACTGACCCACAAAGAGGCGGGAGCTACGGGACCAGGACCACCTCGCTACTGCGCTTGAGGCCGGCCTTTCTCTCAAAAGGACAGAGGAGAGAGAGAAGGCAGCAGGTGCTCTCTCGCCTGACTACCACGCCCTCCAGGACTACAGGAACAGACAGAGAGAGAGAGGGAGAGAGAGAGACAAAAGGAGAACAAATTCAACCAGCACACAATCTGTCTCGTGGTTAACAAGCTCTCTCTCTCTCATCTTACACACTCGCACCCTTCCCCTCCCCCCTCCCCCCACACACACACACACACACACACACACACACACACACACACACACACACACACTCAGGATGAAGCTGAAAGAAGACCTCAACCCCATCCTGCTGCTGCTCTTCCAGCTGTCGGTGTGGCTCTACACCCTGATCACCTTCCTCCCTTCCTTCCTCCTGAGCTCCGCCCGCGGCCCGGACCCAGGCTTCGGCTCGGAGCAGGAACGGGCCCGGAGGCCGAAGGCCCTGTCGGTGACGGGCGACCCGGCCGGGCCCTACCGGGCGGTGGGCGCCACCAAGAGGCTGGTGGCGTCGCTGCACCCGGGCATGGACACGCTGGACCGGGTGTTTGCGCACGCCGCCCGCCGGTTCCCCGGGAGGGACTGCCTGGGCACCCGGGAGCTGGTCAAAGAGGAGGACGAGAGGCAGACCAACGGCAAGGTGTTCAAAAAGGTGAGGAGGAGAGAGGGAGAGAGGGAGAGAGAGAGAGAGAGAGAGAGAGAGAGAGAGAGAGAAAAGGGGCGAGGTAGAGGCAGGCAGGCTGAGAGAGAGGAAGGGGGAATGGAGGACAGGCAGAGGCCAGCAGGGGGAGGGGGGAGGCAGTAACAGAGAGCTGGAGAGTGAGGAGAGAGAGAGAGAGAAGTAGGCTACTAGTGCGACATGAATCATGTTTATTTTTTAGCGGCGACCAGCAGCCCTATAGCTCGCTCGCTCGGTCAGTCGGTTGGTCCGCAGAAATGTCCACAAAAGTGCAATGCTGCTGTTGCCCACTGGACCGTGTATGGGTGTGTGAAATTGTGGCAGCACAGCTGTTACCAATCTACTAATAGACCAGAGAGGAGAAGATTCATATAGATTGAAAATGCTTGTACATGTAGCCTACTCTATAGCTCATACGCGGTCGCAGCTATTGCAAATTGGCGCTTGTTTATCGACTGTTCTGTCTTTGACGTCAAAGAACAGCAAGACTTTAGAAGGACTAGGCTGTACTTCGGTTGCTCAATTCGCTATCCAAACTATGCTCAAACACCTACTACTGTGTGTGTGTGGCCAACTTTGTCCTGCAACACATCTGATTAAGTTACACCCCAATTACCTCGCTAATCTCACCACCCCTAATCCCTGGAATCCACTTATACACCGCTGTTGAAACACATGTTTCTGCAACAACTGTTATGTCATCTACCGTTTCTAAACAACTAGATGAGACCTTGTACTATAGGAGTATACTGGTGTTCAGATTCCTGTGTGGGTGTGTCTGTCGTCTGTGTAATGTGTGCATGTGTGTGTCTATCCGTTTGTCTGTCCTGCATTAACAACTACTAACCCATAGAGGGCACTGTCTCATCGTTGGTGTATGAAGTTGTCTGTTGCCAGGGGGCAGTGTTTTTGTTTGTGTCAGTTTACTGGGTGGAAAACACACGCTCTAGGTGCTGGCACGGTAAACATGAGTAGCCTCTTAGGACTGATTACACACCCTGCAAACGTTTCTCTTCCTGTCTCTCTCACACACACACACACCTCCCTCTTGATACTGTGCTTAACCCCGACTACAACCGTCCTTATCGCACACTTTATCACTTGTTTTCACACACACACCTCGCTCAAACACAGTCCTGAAACTACTTACCCCAGCTACAACATTCCTTATCCAACACCTCATCACTCATATCTACCTTTGCCTATTTTTTGTCTTTAGTTATCCCTCTCACCTGTCACTTCCCCTTTTCCTTACCCTCCTCCTCTCTCCCCCACCCTCTATTGCCCTCCCTCCCTCCCTCCCTCCCTCCATCCCCCTCTCTCCCCTGCTGCTCTATCCCTCCCTCCCCCTCTCTCCCCTGCTGCTCTCTCCCTCCCTCCCTCCCTCCCTCCATCCCCCTCTCCCCTGCTGCTCTCTCCCTCCCTCCCTCTCTCCCCTGCTGCTCTCTGCCTCCCTCTGCAGGTGATCCTGGGGGACTACCGCTGGTTGTCCTATAAGGAGACCCACACGGCGTCCTCCAGGTTTGGTAGCGGCCTCGCGGCGCTGGGGCAGAGACCGCACAACAACATCGCCATCTTCTGTGAGACCAGGGCCGAGTGGATCATAGCAGCACAGGCCTGCTTCAGGCACAACTTCCCACGTGAGTAGGGATGAGACGGTATACCGTAAAACCGCGAACCGCGGTATAAAATGTCCACGGTATTAGAACCGTGACATTCCCTGTGTTTACGGTATTACGTTTACGGTATTGCACAATAATGCACTGCTGAAACTTCACATTTCAAGTTGCTTGCAACAGTTTATATAAGCTTGCTATTAATAAACTGAGCTTAATTACAATTCAGACGAGATCACTTTTGTCAAATTTGAACATTTATTATACAAGCGGCATAATACATGCATATGAATTTTTGGCGGTGTGCTCTGTCCGGGGGGCCCCCTGCCTTCCACCGGCGTGGAAAGCGCGTTAGCAGGGGGAGGCAATCTAGGTGTTCCCCCCCTCTGGGCCAAGCCCTTGGCCCAGAGAGCCAGGAAGGGGGAACGGCATCCTGCCTCAATGACGATCAGAGTGGGCCGCGATCGGGAAGACGCTCGGAGGTAACTCAGCCCACTAAGACCGTCAAAGAGTGCCACAGGAGGACTGCTGTACATTATAGTCCCTGGTCCCCACGGGCCGACGCTCGTGGGTTCCGCGGGAGATACAGCCTCGTGTCTCTGCTTCCATGGCGCCGCCACGGAAAGCCACAGAGACAAGCTTGCGGCTACTCTGGCATCCACCGGCCGACGCTGGTGGAATACCTGCAAACTACCCCGGACAGAGAGCAACAATGACAACAGATGACATCGACATACGCAGGAGGAGCAGGGGAGGAGGTGGGGCGAGCATGCACTGCACAACAGCAGTAAAGGCAAGCGCGAACAATGACATGTTTTGACAGCTTAAATACATGCGCTCTAGTGAGCTGACCAATGCTATGACAGCTACAGTCAGCTGGTGCTGCGTCATGCGTGACTGATTAACCTCTGCTGACCCCCCGGCCGTGACGTACGTGCCTCGGCTGAATTTGCGTCGTTGACTTCATTAGTGTGTATTTTCCATCTTGTGTTGCACTGTAGGGCTCTAGAACTCAGCCTATTCAAACGCCTGTGTCTAGTCGATAAATAAAAAAAAAAGCCTATTATTCCATCCAGGAAGTAGACTGGGCCCTTCTATATCCATCCCGTACCCTACCATAATGCAAAAATCGATATCGTGTCATCCCTACACGTGAGTAGGATACGCACACACACACACAAACACACACACACACACCAATATGAAAACATACTCACGGGCCTGCTTCATGCGCAACTTCCCATGTGAGTAAGATACACACGCACGCACGCACACACACACACACACCAATATGAAAACACATACTCACGGGCCTGCTTCATGCACAACTTCCCACGGGAGTAGGATGCACACACACACACACACACACATACACTTCCACACACAGTGAAGCTACGTGCACAATCCCTGTTTGTGGTGTAGTTGTTCACTTGGCTGAGCTGGGTGACCCAGTGACCCTGGGGGAGTGTGGGGTTCAGGTCTTTTAAGGCAGCTCTTCTCTCCCTACGGTCTTAATATTCAAGTCCTTATTTTGCAACTGGATCATGCATCAAATATGTGTGTGTGTGTTGAGAGGAAAATTAAAGGACCATTTGAAATATGCAGAGCCTAGCTGAGGAACAACGTCAGTTTGTCCCTTCTGCCCTCTCTCTCTCTCTCTCTCTCTCTCTCTCTCTCTCTCTCTCTGGTTATTCAACTGTCCCATTCCTCCTCCTCCCCCTCCTCATCCTCCTACCACTCCTCGTCCTTCTCATCCTCCCCCTCCTCCTCCTTCTCCTCCCCCTCCTCCTACTCCTCCTCCTTCTCCTCTCCTCCTCTCTCTTCCTCCACCTTCCCCTCCTCCCCCCGCTCCTCTTTATTTATTTATTTTACCCTCCACCACCCCTTGTGTATCCCTCTGGCTGACTCCCTGATGCTTCTGTCAACATCAGGAGCTCACGTAGACAGTCTCATCCCAGCATCTGACGCCATCTTTCCCCATTCCTTCTCTCTCTCTCTCTCTCTCTTTCTCTTTCTCTTTCTCTTTCTCTTTCTCTCTCTTTCTCTCTCTCTCTCTCTCTCTCTCTCTCTCTCTCTCTGTTCACCCCTTTCTTGTTTCTCTTCATCTTTTGCTTAACTATACTACCAGTGAATTAGTTCTCTGCTCCAAAAATGTTCAACAAAATTTTTTGTCCTGTTGACCTTGTGGTGCTGTCGTAGCGTTCTGAATTTTAACAGCCCTTTTCAGAAATGGAACAAATCATGCATGTTCAGTAGCCAAGATGATATCTAGACCAGGCACATGGAAGGATAGAAATAACATAGGTGCCTTTCACAATGTCAAAAAGAAAGCCATACTGTACGTTTCCAAACATGCAAGCTGTGTGTGCGTTTGTGTGTGTGTGTGTATGTGTGCGTGTGCGTGTGTGAGTGAGACGTGTCTCGCCCCTTGTCCTCACCCAGGAGTATGTCCCAGGCGCCATGACTCAAGGACGTGATGTCACCCGCCTTCGTCCCATAGGCCCTCTCTCCCTCAGCCCGCCCTAGGGGCGGAGACCCCCGCCCCTCCCCTCGTCTCTCTCTCTCCCATGTTACTGTCCTCCCTCTCTCCCTCCTCCGTCCCTCTCCGTCCTGTCAGACGAGAGGTCGTGGTGACCTGACCTCCGCTAGCTGCTGCTCCGACCTCTTCACAGCCCTGCATGAGTGGCCACTGGTGCTGCTGTGCGCCCGACGCACAGGGACGACTCTCCCGCGCGCGCACACACACACACACCGCTCGCGCACTCACAGTTCAACGCAGTTCAACACACACGCGGGACCTCGGCACGCGAGCCGGCTAGCAACGCCACGGTTCTCGGTATGATATTGATATACCGTGCGGTACGCCCTCCACGGTTCAATGCGCACTTGTGAATCGTGGATTTTCACTTTGCTACTTTCCACGCATTGCTTACTGCCGAGCTGAAGGAAGCCTCCCCTCGCGAGTAAAGAATCACACAGGATTTCCTCCCGAAAAAGACTTGCTTGCACTTGTAGCAACGAGCATGGCCGACAACGTTTGGTGCTGTCATTCACTCCACTCCAGCAGGCTCTCCTCTAGCGTGCGTGTGTGAGGTCGGCAGACGGAGCAAGAGAGAGACGTCCTCCTGATCATTAGAAATAGCGAAAATGCTTCTTAGACGAATATCTTAATCTCATTGCAAGTTAGAAACAGGGTTGGATAGATAAGAAGTGCAAGATGTTTATATAACCTAAATAGAAAATCTATTTAAATGTCTCCAGTCGGTCCATTGTTAGTTTTGACCGGGCGCAACGCAGCTATCTTCATTGCGATGCGTTGACGCACGTTTTGCAAATCGATAGCGAGCCTCTAAGCGCAAACCCCAACAGAACATGTCGGAAGTGAGGAGCGCTGCTGTGCATTCTACGACTGAAACCCACAGACTCCCCACCTGAGGGCGTGACTAACCCTGTCACGGTTGGACCCTACAGTATATGACCTATCTCTGATCTGAAACTACCTACTGTAAATAGGAGTCATCTGATCTAAGCTGATAACAACTATAAATAATGATCATTGTACCCACCTGTAACCTCAATACTAACCTATGACAATCCTAACATTTTATTCCGGAACTCTGAACTCTGGATTTAGAAAGTAGACAGGCCCCTGAGTAGAGTACACTATACTTTTACTAAGACATCTAGCATAGTTTTTATGTACTGTACAAAGCCAAATGTACTTGCCAATGGGAGAAATAACTGTGTCAAGCGCCCCCTTGTGGTGGGCTCTGGTACATGTGTGTCCAATGAACGAACAAGCAAAAGCAAAAACGTACACTGGTCAATCTAAAGTACATGATGACTCTGCACTAGGGAGCCTCAGCCCCATCTAGCCCCGGTCATTCTCATAGACTCCAGTGACCGCCAGCGTTCCCAATAGATAGATCCCTAGGGTATACCAGTGTGGTTATGGTTATCTTGGTATTCCAAAAAGAACAACATTTGGGTCATTTGGGAAGCAAGTATGACGCACGAACACTTCTAACGAGTTACCAGTATGACACACACACAATTTATCCTGGCCCAGCCTGGTTTAGCCCAGTCCCTGGGCCACACGCACACACACACACACACACACGTCACACCTGACGATAAGATCAGAGGTGGAGCAGACATGATGTCATAGCCACACACACACAGCACACACACACACACTTTGACACCTTATGAGCAACAGGATGTACAGTAGAGTATCTCACCATCAGGGGCTTCTATCATTTGTGACCTCAATGGGAAAAGTAGTCATATGTCTTGCTTATCTTAGCTATGACAAAATGGCCTTCATTTCTTGTTGATTATAATATACTTGTCGGCAGAACAAGAAGATTCATTATCTGAAGTTACTGTAAACGTCTAACCGTGTGTGTGTGTGTGTGTGTGTGTGTGTGTGTGTGTGTGTTTTGATGCAGTGGTTACGCTGTACTCCACTCTGGGTGGTCCAGCCATCGCTCATGGGTTGAATGAAACAGAGGTCACACACATCATCACCAGCAGAGAGTTGCTGGAGACCAGACTCAAGGTAAGGAACACACACACGCATGCATGCATGCATGCATACACACACACACACACACACACACACACCAAACAGGCTACATGTGCTATCTCTCTCTCACAGCCATCAGACCTCTGCCTTGCCTTTGGTGTCTCTCTCTCTCTCTCTCTCTCTCTCTCTCTCTCTCTCTCTTTCTCTTGATCTTTTCTCGTTAATCTTTCTCTCTTCCTGTCTCTTGTCCTGTTCAGGCCATCCTGTTGGAGGTCCCCAGACTCCAGCACATCATCGTAGTGGATGACACGCCCACCAAGTGGCCCGGCTACCCACGAGGCATTAGTGTACACAACATGGCTGCCGTTCAAGAGCTGGGCGCCAAACCTGAGAATGGTAACGAGGCCTGTGTGTGTGTGTGTGTGTGTGTGTGTGTGTGTGTGTGTGTGTGTGTGTGTGTGTGTGTGTGTGTGTGTGTGTGAACTGAAAAAAAAATGTTTATAGCATACACCCCCCTTCAACTTTTACCAATAAATGGCATCTGATCACGTCGTAATGAAATTGATGAGAATTCATGTTTTTAGGACCATAGATGCTGCAGGCTCAGCTGTCTTCACTCTGGGTTCTGATATCCTCACTATAGACGCTAGTAGTAGATCTCTGGGTTTGGACCGTCCCACTCATTAAACCTGGGGGTCGACCGGCCGGGTCATGTGAATGAGGAAGTGGACACATCTGCGTCAGATTAAGGTTGGATTGGGGGGAGGAGACGGGTTGATGAAAGTTGAGGAAGCCCCCCCGCCCCCCCCCCGACTCACTTTGTTCTTCTCTTTCACTGCCCTTCCTCTTTCTCTCTTTCTCTCTTTCTCTCTGTCTCTCTCTCTCTCTCTGTCTCTCTCTCTTTCTCTCTCTCTTTTTCTCTCTCTCTCTCTCTCTCTCTCTCTCTCTCTCTCTCTCTCTCTCTCTCTCCCTGCCTGGCTTTCGCCAGCTGTCACTCACTTGACCTTGACCCTAAACAAGTCGAGTGGGTACCGTGAGATGGTGTGTTTGAGTGTGTGCCTGTGTGTGTAAACTGTAAACTTCACTAGATATCAGCTCACACCGTAGAGCCCCTCCTCCCCATCTCCTCGGCCCTTATCTGAGCATGTGCAAGTCTGCGTCCGACAAGGAGACCTCCCCTCGTGTTTGATATAGGTAGACTTTTTCCAGGCTCGCTGCGAATGTCTTGGAATTGTTTATCTTATACGAAACGCCGAGCAACCACCACAAACGCACACCCCACACACACATGCACACACATGCACACACAGTCCCGCCTTCGAAAAGACTATGAACAACCCGCTTTTCTCACACAAGAACAAACGACTTGAAACCTCTGTCTGCGAGTTGAGCCATATTGCAGCATCCTCATTTTGTCACTTTAGAATTATTATTATGTAGAATGATTATTTATTCTAAGTGGTGAGGTGATATATTACAGCACTAGAGGCACTTTGGATGTCAGACATCTGCTTTCAGGGGCAGTGAGTGAGTGAGAGAGGGAGTTAATGGTCTTTTTGGCAGTGCCTCCAGGTTTCAGGCACATCTTCTCCCTGATAGTGCCAAGTGCCTTAAGGAGGTTTACATATCAGTGATGTGGTTGTTTAATATCTAGTTGACTGATTTTTCCATGGCGCACTTCACTGTTCACATGCCCTTTTGCAGGTTTGATTCCACACTGACAAGTGCAAAATTATTTGCTTCCTATCCTTATGGAAGTGGGTGTGTGTGTGTGTGTGTGCGTCCTACCTCTCCAGTGGCTCGTGGCTGTACGCAGCCCCTCCCCTCTGACATCGCCGTCATCATGTACACCAGCGGCTCCACGGGCGTCCCCAAGGGCGTCATGATCTCCCATAGCAACATCATCGCTGGCATCACGGGCATGGCGGAGAGGATACCCAACCTGGGGTGGGTACCCCGTCACCCTCCTACCAACACCAACATGCTCTTTACACGGTTTCATGCATACCAAATATATCAATTTACCTAGCGCATTGTGTTGCCTCTGTGTATGAAATGCGCTATACAAATAAAGTTTGATTTGATATTGTCTCAATACCAGTATGTTAGCCCCCTAAAAAGGAAAGTCGCCGTTTAGATCTAGAGGCATGTTTATTACAATAAAACTTTTAAAAAAGTCCTATAATCTACCATTTCCGCCAGTCAGTTTGACTAACTGCAGCTCTTATTGTACTGTGTACAGTATTGCGGTCGAAGGTCACATCAGTCATGCTGAGTAACAGAAACAGTCAAGTGATCTACTGTACGGGAACGACCTCCAGGCATAGGTCAAAGGTTGCCATAGCAAGCAGCTGTACAGTACCATCTCACAGGGGCTTACAGCAGCATTGTTTGTTTGGGTTGTTAGAAAGACCCCGTTTCTCTGGGGAGAGAGGCAGAAGGAGGGAGGGAGGGATTGAGGGAGGAGAATGTGAAAGGGAGGATGGAAGAGACAGAGGGAGGGAGGGAGTGAGGGAGGAGAATGTGAAAGGGAGGATGGAAGAGACGGAGGGAGGGAGGGAGTGAGGGAGGAGAATGTGAAAGGGAGGATGGAAGAGACGGAGAGAGAGGGAGGGGGAGGTCCGGGACCCAAGGGTCGTCACCATCTTGATTAGAACCCGTCATGAAAATGATGGCTGTTCTTTGTGTATTTAGTTCTGTCATTGTATAAATGTCTCTACTGTGCAGGCAGTGACTTCCGCACGTTTACTGTAATACAACCTCTCTCTCTCTATCCCTCTCTCTCTCCCTTTCTCTCTCTCTCTCTCTCTCTCTCAGAATCACTCTTGCTTCTAAGGCAGATGTCACATGCTCTTGCGTATTTCCAGAATCTAGGCAAACAACAGTCTCCATCAATTTGTTTTCTAATCTAAGTAAAACATGTAATTATTAATGCGTTTTCCTCTGTGAGACACCCTAAACAGGATGGGTATCTCGCGTCCTTTCCCATGCGTAGAGGCTGAGAGACTGTGATAGTGCTGCTGACTCCTGGTCATGTTTTTTCTGTGCCGGCAGCGAGGAGGACACCTACATCGCGTACCTGCCGCTGGCCCACGTCCTGGAGCTCAGCGCCGAGCTGGTGTGCGTGGCTCATGGCTGCAGGATCGGTTACTCCTCCCCCCAGACGCTGGCCGACCAGGTCCGAGCCCCGCCGCCCGCCACACACACACCACCACGCCACCCAACGCTAACATGCATGTGGTGATGTTGTTGTTGATGATGATGATGTCGATGATGACAGACAACGAAGCAGTTCTCAATTCTTAACTCGGTGGAATCCCAGTGCCTTTACCCGTCTGTATGTTCAGGTAATGTACGTTCAGGTAAAACCATTTCTTTCTCTCACCCCAGTCGACAAAGATCAAGAAAGGCACTAAGGGAGACACCAGTGTTCTGCAGCCCACGCTAATGGCCGCCGTACCGGTAAGACCTGACAACACGGGCTGTTGTCATTGAAATGTTTCAAATCTTGTCTCATTCTTTTACACCTAAAACAAGTTTTTGTTCCGAGCACAGCCGGGGTTAAAGTGGTTTTATCCCTCAGCTGAGAGGCTGGCCAGGCTCTGTGACGTGTTTTCTCACTCTGTTTCATCTCACGTTTCCTTCCTCTCTGCCTCACTAATGGACGCCCCTGGATGACTGGCTGCTAGCATCTCTGTCGTGCTGTCGTTTACAACAACTGCTACTGTACTTCCTGCACGCAATCCATGAATGGCTACACGCATGCACACAGACACACACACACACTCTTTGATTTGTCACTTTTCCATGACTACCTCCCACGGTCAGTGAGAAAAGCCTCTTTCCCTCTCTCTGTCTCTCTCTCTGTGTCTCTCTCTCTCTCTCTTTCTCTCTCTGTCTCTCTCTCCCCCTCTCCCCCTCTCTCTCTCTCTCTCTCTCTCTCTCTCTCTCTCTCTCTCTCTCTCTCTCTGTCTCTGTGAGACCCCCAGCTCCTCTGCTGTCTGTTCCCCCATGAGGACCCCCCTCCCCCTCCTCCCAGGGTCTGAGGGGTCAGAGGGCCCCAGTGTCTGGAACCATTCACAGCTGTAAACAGAACGTGAGAAAGACCTGTGTGGTTTTCCCCATGACATACACATACAGTCCACACACACACACACACACACACACGCACAGTGTGTGTAGTTTTCAGTGACATTGACAACAGGCTGCATGAGTCCCACGTCGGCTTCCTCTCTCAGTAGTGCATCACACACACAAACCAGCTGTTTTTTTATTCTTTCTTATTTATGCCATTGGACAACACACTGATCATCTCAGTAATGAAGTGTTCTTGGTTGGAGTGTGGATTCAACCCTCCCTCCAGAGTCCTACTGTCCATATCAAACAGCACCAACAGCCACACAAACACACCGGTCGCACACAGTCAAACAAACATGGCACAACATGGTGCCAGCTTTAGCGAACAGTAAAAAGTAGGAAAACCCCACTTTAGCCTGACCTTTGTTAGCAATACCAGTTTTAGCCATTGTTAGTGATGCCAGTTGATAACGCACTACACGCCGTGTTCAGCGCATACAAGCACCGTAGCACGGTGAACCTAATGAACTCGTGCTCTCTCTCTCTCTCTCTCTCTCTCTCTGTCTCTCTCTCTCTCTCTCTCTCTGTCTCTCTCTTTCTCTCTCTCTTTCGTTCTCTGTCTTTTTCATCAACCTTGCGACAGGAATGAGGTCACTTATTTTCCACGCCGACAGCGCTGGACTAACACCTCCCTTCTCATCAGCTCAATGGTGGTGATGATGATGATGATGATGGTGCATTTGTGTAACAGAGCATATGTTTCTGATTTACCTCCCTGTTTCCTGGCCGACGGAGGTCTCATATGCTTAGCGTATTCTCCGTTGGGTCAGGAGTAGGGCTGGGAATCGATTCAAATTTCAAGAATCGATTATCACGATTCAGTTCGATTCGATTCAATATCGATTCGGTTAGTGTTACTAAAACCTTCTCGTTTTTTTTTGCTGTAACCTCAAAAACATGACTGCCAAGTTATGCAACACATCAATACTAGTGCTGGGTATCGATACTGATTTCCAAAAATGAATCATTGAATGAATTAATGAACCATGATTCCTTCATTTATTAATTCATTCATTAAATAAAAGATCGATTTTGGGATTCATGAATCTATTCTGAATCAATGTTTTTAACCCAGCCCTAGGAGAGCCCCACACAGTCTTGTGCGAGGTCATGACCGCCAACTGCAGACAAGTAGGTGCATCGCTGTGTTATGTACGGTTTCAACAGAAGCATACGTTGAAATAACATGGAGAGGGAGCGTTTAAAATGGCCGGGCATGGACCTCTGAAGAGTGTGTTTTTCAACCAAGGCTAATAGGAAGATGCTGTCATTCTCTCCATGTCTTCTTATCTGTGCCCAAAGCTCCTCAGAACTGGAGCTCCAGAGTGTTAGACTCCGTCTGGGCCAGAGCTCCTTATTAGCTGCTCAGCAGCAGAACCTGACTGTGTTGGGTAGTGTTAAGTGTTGGCTATGTGGTTCTGTTACGTTCGTTGGCTGACTGGACTCGGCTTTCACACAGATCTGGAACTTGACCAGCTGACTGGTGTTACCCTCCTCTCTCTCTCTCCCTCTCTCTCTCTCTCTCTCTCTCTCTCTCTCTCTCTCTATCGCTCTCGGTCCCAGTCTATCCATCTCTCTCTCTCTCTCTCTCTCTCTCTCTCTATCTATCTCTCTATCTCTCTCTATCTCTCTCGCCCTCGGTCTCAGTCTATCCATCTCTCTCACTTTCACTCTCTCTCTCACACACGCACACACATACACACACACCCTCTTTCACTCATATAATCACTGTCTCTTCTCATGCACTCTTTCTCTCTCTCCCTCCCTCCCTCTCTTTCGTTCACACTCCCTCTCTCTCCCTACTCCTCCTATAGGAGATCATGGATCGTATCTATAAGAATGTGATGACCAAGGTGGAGGAGATGAGCAGTGTCCAGCGTACCCTCTTCATCCTGGCCTACAACTACAAGCTGGAGCAGCTCTCCAAAGGCTACAGCACGCCCCTGTGTGACAGGCACGAACACACACACACACACAAATCCACATGCATGCAAACAACTTAATATGTACTTAATATTTGTCGATCCTCGACCTCATCCTCTGTCCCCCCCGCAACTCACCCACGCGCACGCAAGCTCCCTCACCCTCGTACGCAAACCAGCCGCCGTCTAGCTAAGCACGGTTAATCTTCCCAGACGTAAACACATATTTTTCCTCGCAGATTAATCGACCTCCCTCCCTCTCCAGACTAGTAGACCTCCCTGTCCAGACTAATAGACCTCCCTCTCCAGACTAATAGACCTCCCTCTCCAGACTAATAGACCTCCCTCCCTGTCCAGACTAGTAGACCTCCCTGTCCAGACTAGTAGACCTCCCTGTCCAGACTAGTAGACCTCTCTCTCTTCCTCTCTCCAGCCTGGTGTTCAGGAAGGTGCGCTCTCTGCTGGGGGGGCGCACGCGGGTGCTGCTGTCGGGCGGGGCGCCCCTCTCGGCCGCCACCCAGCGCTTCATGAACGTGTGCTTCTGCTGCCCTGTGGGCCAGGGCTACGGACTCACTGAGACCTGCGGAGCCGGCACCATCAGCGAGCGTAAGAGAGGGAGGGAGGGAGGGAGGGTGAATGGGACAGGGAGGGAGGGAGGGAGGGAGAATGGGACAGGGAGGGAGGGTGAATGGGACAGGGAGGGAGGGAGGGAGGGTGAATGGGACAGGGAGGGAGGGAGGGAGGGAGGGAGGGAGGGAGGGAGGGAGGGAGGGAGGGAGGGAGGGAGGGAGGGAGGGAGAATGGGACAGGGAGGGAGGGAGGGAGAATGGGACAGGGAGGGAGGGAGAATGGGACAGGGAGGGAGAATGGGACAGGGAGGGAGGGAGAATGGGACAGGGAGGAAGGGAGGGTGAATGGGACAGGGAGGAAGGGAGGGTGAATGGGACAGGGAGGAAGGGAGGGTGAATGGGACAGGGAGGGAGGGAGAATGGGACAGGGAGGGAGGGAGAATGGGACAGGGAGAGAGGGTGAATGGGACAGGGAGGGAGGGAGAATGGAACAGGGAGGGAGGGAGAATGGGAGGGAGATGGAGGGGAGGGAGTGAGGGAGGAAGAGAGGGTTAGATTGGAAGATAAAGGGAGGGAGAGGTCAGGAGTGGGAGAGAGAGAGAGAGAGAGAGAGAGAGAGAGAGAGAGAGAGAGACTGGCTGTGGGAGGGGATGGAGGAAGTAAGGCTTGGACCATCCTGGAATTCAGGGATTGTAATAACTGATCATGTAAATAAATGTGTTCAGCGTAAAGCCGCCACATATCATAACAAAATAGGATAATATATTGTATTTTTTTTGGCCTTGAATTTTCCAAAAGAATGGAAATAATCTAAAACTGTTGCCAAACATTGCGGTCTGCACAGCTGCACACCACTCCCAACTGTGGTCGAATGACAAATGTGAACGTTAATATTATGATTCGGGGATGGGTATTACTGCGTTACCATAGTGAGGGAGTAAGTGAGGTCAGGTTGCTACGGTAACGACGGGTAGCTCTGACGGGGATGCCAGTTTGCATCGTGACCGCGCATAGCTCTGATGATGATAGCCTGTGCGTGCGTGTGTGTCGTGATGTTGGCTTCTAACAGCTTGTAATGACGTATGCGTGTTCCAGTGTGGGACTACAGCACCGGCCGCGTTGGAGGACCGCTGGTTTGCTCCGAGATCAAGCTGAAGGACTGGGTGGAGGGTGAGTAGCACTGGAAGAAGCGTGCACACACACACACACACATACACACACACACGCTCGCTCTCCTCTTACACATACTTATGAAAACAGTGTCACTCTGTTTACCAATCCATCCCCCATTATTTACCTGTATGGCCTAACCAACATTGAAGATGGACAGCATATGAGGAGAAAGATCATTCTCTCACGTTACATTAACAGCTGAAAACTACAACCCCCACACACCCCATACCCTTTTAAGGAAGTCCTCTCAGATCAACACATCTTCTGCCTCCACTCTCTCCTCTATACTTATAACCCAGCACACAGGCTCTGTTATTCCACGCTGTTAATCTTGTAATCTAATCTAGTTTAGTCTATTTTAGTTTGTTCGACAGAGTACATTTTGCAGTCAACGCTCAAGTCTGCACTTAATCTGCTCTGTTTCTATTTTGGTTTCTGTTTCCACTCTACTGATATCTGTTGGTTTTTATTGCCAGGTGGGTACAGAACCACAGACACGCCCAAGCCCAGAGGAGAGATCATGGTTGGGGGACCCAATGTAACCATGGGCTACTACAAGAACGAGGCCAAGAACCGCCAGGACTTCTTTGTGGACGAGAACGGCCAGCGCTGGTTCTGTACCGGGGACATCGGGGAGGTCCACCCTGACGGCTGCCTCAAGATCATCGGTGAGGAACGGAGAGATTACTGGAGATACTGTACAGCAGCCCTGATACAGTACCAATACAATGTAGTAGACTGCACAGAGGGGACTAGGTTCAAAAGGAACATGACAGCAGTAGGCTTGAGGTAAGAGAAGGCTGTGAAATGTATTATTTCAAGGAAAATCTATAAACGTTACACTGTAAGCCTCAGAACATTACTGTACCTGACAACCGCCTTCCGGGGCCATTGGAACTACTGTAACCTTCATTAAAACTACATTAAGTTATCTTTGAGAGTTCCCAAACTGCCAATAAAGTCCCTTGTCTACAGTCGGCGCTAAAACCGATTCAACGCGACCACCTGCTCTTCAGACTAGATCCTCTACCACTTCTGTGTTCAAAGCACTAGGCCGTGACAAATGAGCCTAAATGACCTCCGCTCTCCACTGCCCTCCATCAGTCTGGCGTGTCGGTTGCCCAGTCCCATCTGACTTCCCAGAACACACCGCTCCATTTTTCTCTATGTTCATCTGCCAGAATCATCCTCTCTTTCATGTACATCTGTCTGCCCACAGACACGCGTGATCCAATAGAAACACGTGTGTGTGGGTGTGTGTGTGGGTGTGTGTGTGTGTGTGTGGGTGTGGGTGTGTGGGTGTGTGGGTGTGTGTGTGTGTGTGTGTGTGTGTGTGTGTGGGTGTGTGGGTGTGGGTGTGTGGGTGTGGGTGTGGGTGTGGGTGTGGGTGTGGGTGTGGGTGTGGGTGTGTGGGTGTGGGTGGGTGGTCCTTCCCTCTGTGTGTCCAGACCGTAAGAAAGACCTGGTGAAGCTCCAAGCTGGAGAGTACGTGTCGCTGGGGAAGGTGGAGGCCATGCTGAAGAACTGCCCACTCATCGATAACATCTGTGCCTACGCCAACAGGTGTGTGTGTGTGTGTGTGTGTGTGCCCAGCTCCTACTTCCATCCTCTTAACCCCTCCCTCCATTCATTCATTCATCCATCCTCAAACAAGAATCCTTGCACTCTGAGGTTCTCCTGGTTCTATCTAATTGAAGCCTTTGCACACATTATTACATTATGAGATCATTGTCTATATAATGTAGCTATATAGACACACTTTTCTCACGACAACTCCTCCCCCGCAGTGACGAAACCTACGTGATTGGCTTCGTGGTGCCCAATCAGAAACAGTTGCTGGCGCTGGCGGAGCAGTACCGTATCCGGGGCTCGTGGGAGGAGCTGTGCGAGAACCTGGCCATGGAAGAAGTGGTCCTGGAGGTCATCACTGAGGCCGCCCTCACAGGTGAGACAGGTCAAAGGTCACGTTCCTCTGAGCTCCTATAGGAGAGAATCAAGGGTGTCGACAGATAGAACAAATGGAATTGGATAGCATCTGCTAATGTGATTGGGAGACTCATGGACACTTAACTGTGGCTGCTCGCTCTTCCTGTTGACTTGGCTACAGCTGTTTTAAGGGTTTTATGCCAATGGATACATGTTATAGTGAGTCAGTTCTACACAAGGTGCCATATGCTGCACATTTGTCATCTCCCCCCCCCCCCCCCCACCATGTATGGCGATTTAGCTGTCATAGCTATGCGTTAATAGCTAAAAGCTAACTAATGCATATGCGTTTCCTTTTCCTGTGGTCCATCCTCAGCCCAGCTGGAGCGCTTCGAGATCCCGAGGAAGATCCGTCTGATCCCCGAGCCGTGGACCCCAGAGACGGGCCTGGTGACGGACGCCTTCAAACTCAAACGCAAGGAGCTAAAGACGCGCTACCAGGACGACATTGAGAGGATGTATGGGGGGAAGTAGAGGAGATTGTGTGTGTGTGTGTGAGTGTGTGTGTGTGTGTGTGTGTGTGGCCAGTCAAACCTTTATCCAAGCACAGAGCCAGCACCTGCCTAAAAATCATACACCCCCTTCTGTACTCGCTCCCCCAAATCCCTCCCTCCTCCAACCCCCATCCCTGAAAAGCCAACCCTGAAACAGTACAATTACTTGAATATGTTTTGTTGACAATAGAGACCAAAAAATGAAAACAATAACTAGAGTGAGGGTGATAAAAGAACTATACCAGAGAAAGGAGTCCGTTGCTGCAATGTTTTACCTATCGATTCTATACCTTTACCTACCTTGGCTAGATTCCATCTCCATAACGGCTACACTGTCAATTCTAGTCTGTACATATGGCTTGGGTTTCACGACTGATGACAGGTTTCTAAAGAATCTGGCTTCTGCTTTCTATACGTATTTGGACCCTGTTTTCTAATAACAAGCTGTGTTGTCTGCTGGGCTTGGGTGGAAGTGTCCTCCCTAACTGAAGGTTGGTTGTAAGGAAGCCATATTCACTTTGTTTTGTGTGTCCTTTCCTTCATATCCCCTGTGCATCAGGAACGCCAGGAGAGAGAGCAGAAGCAAATATAACATTAATAGTATGGGTGATTTTATTTCAACACGTTCTTTTTCTTTGAAGCTTGTGTGTGTTTTTTCTTATTCCTCTTATTATTATTCCAGTTTTCCTCTCGTGAATGACTGTTAGGTTAAGGACCATGTTTGAAATGATTGTGTTCTCAAATCTCTGTTCCTAACGCAGCGTGATCTGTTCTGGAGGGACTTGGTTACTGCCCAGGGTCCTCATTGGCTGACTAATAGTCCATGTCCTAAATCCAGGGGTGTTCATTGGCTAGGTATAAGTACCAATACTAAATCCTGGGATTGCAATTGGCTTATTTTATCTGTATCATATCAGAATCTAGGGTTCTGCCTAACGACTAGGCATACTTCCTGCAGGACAGGAAACAATAAGCCGCCCCCTTGTTTTTTGTTTTTTTTTCTTAGATTGTTTTAAATCTTGAGTTTAATTTGTTTAGTTTCCCACCCCAGCCTAGACTCTGATCCCTATGAGATCTGTCTCACATCAACTCTTTAGATTCCACAAGCACAACGCTCATATGAGCTACACAAGAGACATGACAAGCTAGACATAGCCAAGCACAGTGGAATATGGAACGTTTAACCCATTACTAAATACTACTTTGAGGTCAACAAAACTCAAAACTGTTTCCTTGACGTCTTCATTGTTCATAATATTGTCCCATTTAATGAAGTAGGTGAGGACTTGTGCAATATGAAGATGAGACATTTTGGTCCAAATAAGGCGGTTTGTTACAAGGTTCAAGAACGAGATGAGGCCCACTCAGAATACACTGTACAGTATGTTTGAAAAATCAACACATTTTCTGAAATGTGCGTTCTGGTGCAGTGTGTTTTTATCCAGATGTTTATTCAAAACTATTGTCATCAGTCATTTCTGGTTATGTGATTATCATTGTGTGTGTGTGTGTGTATGTGTGTGTGTGTGTATGTGTGTGTGTGTGTGTGTGTGCGCGCACACGTGTCTGATCAAGTATGTAAAGACCTTTCTTCATGCTTCTTTAGATACCAGCCACCATGTACAGTACGCTCTGTGATTTAGTCCTACCTACCTACTGTACCTGCCTTCCTACTGATGACGTCAAAACTCCCTCCACGACACAAAATCTTGCTCTGTAGAACATTGTCCACATGACACCTGTTGCCTTTTTTTCTTGTGATTTCGAATGATTTCAAGATTAACTACATGTGAGCTATTTCAAACAATACTGCACAGCAATGATGGTGTTTCTGGACAGAATGTGTCGTACTGTTTTACTGAAATAACATGCCTTTCGAAGTACAGATTAGTTTATCCTGTACTGTGAATATGTGGGGGGCGATGATCACTGGAGAATGTAGATGTCTATTTTGAATCTATTTAAGCTTTATTACATAGACCAGTTTTGGAGCTCCTCTTCCATATTTGTGTGGGAAATCAAATCTGCCTTGTAACATAAGTGCATCCAACTGTATTTATTTGTAATTTGCCTTGAAAATGATTAAGTAAAGATTGTGTTTGATCTACAGTTGCAGTCTTGTGTTAGTTTTGTGCAGATGTGATTTGTTATATGCTGGTGGT
The DNA here is from genome assembly GCF_949987555.1 of Borostomias antarcticus. NCBI lineage: Eukaryota > Metazoa > Chordata > Actinopteri > Stomiiformes > Stomiidae > Borostomias > Borostomias antarcticus. The sequence goes on along the minus strand of NC_140234.1, from coordinate 48,102,554 downwards.
GGTGATGATAATGATGATTGTAGTGGGTTAATGATGATAATGATAACCGGATTCTAGAAGGCTTCTGAGAAAATTCAGTTACAGCAGGTCTTTCAGAGGACAAACTGAACAACCATGTCCACCATGCACCATCCCATCACTAAAGCTCATGTTTCCAGTGCCAGAGAACTCCCCTTTTGTTACTCTGGTTCTACATGTCTGGAAAGGAGAACTCCCATTGTGTTACTCTGGTTCTATCTGGAAAGGAGAACTCCCTTTCTGTTGCTCTGGTTCTACATATATGGAAAGGAGAACTCCCTTTCTGTTACTCTGGTTCTACATATCTGGAAAGGAGGAGCACTAGATTTGTTAACCACATTATTTTTTGAACAGGAATATTAATAGATAGTATTGCAAATGATAGACCTGCATGCACACAGAGCCTATATTATAACCACCATTCATAATATTGTGAATACACATGCATGCATAGACCTAAGCATAGACAATAATTTGCACTTTTGGTCTTAGGGTAGGGTACGTTCTTTGATGGTGTGGGTAGAAGGCAACTTTATTGGATTGTTAACCAAATTTCGTATTTAAGCATTCTGTGCCACGTTTGTGGCTGGGCTGTGTCCACTCAGTTTGACATGCCTTGGGACAAAACCTCTCTGGGCCACGAAGTCCCCTCACGTGATTTATGACATCCGACGTCGCTATATAAAGTTCCGTGCACTTTACAGTCCTTCTAAACTGAAGAGGCGTGCACGCGAGGACAGGTCCACATGACCCTCTGCTGTTTTCTTCGGTAAGACGACGCCTATCATCACTTAAACTTCTATGACAATCCATTGTTATTTATGTGCAGAAACGGTCTGTAATAAATTATTTTGTGTGCGTAAAAAGTTGGTGGTTAGTCATTCTAATAGGTCAACCTATTGATTTCCCAGGGAACTCGTACGGTCCTCCTCGAAGGCTGCTCTGGGGATGGAAAAGTCCGAAAACGTCACCGCGCCTGAGGTTCTGGCGTCCCAAACGGACCAAAGTAATGGCAATGCGTACCTGTACATTTTGATAGTCATGTCGTTCTACGGCATTTTCCTCTCCGGCCTCATGCTGGGTTACTTTCGCTCCAAGCGGCGCGAGAAGAGGAGGTCGAACGTGTTCACGCGCCTCGTGCACGAGGAGGAGCAGCGCGAGTGGGGCGCCCTGCGGAAGAAGCACAGCATCACCGCGCCGGCTATGTCGGGGATGCGCAACACGCAGGTGTTCTCCGCCGGGAGCCGCGGGACCTGCGAGGGCAGAGTCAGAGTCCTGTCCCCGCTGGCCTGCGCTCTGTGCTCGATGGAGCAAAGCAGCGTCAGTTCCCTGAGCTCCACAGCCGACGTTCACTTCGCCATCGAGGAGGAGTCTGACGGCGGAACGGTGGACGGTCCCGGTGAAGTTCTGAAGGGAAGCTTGCGCAACAGGGACGACTCGGCAGAAATGCGGAGAGAAGAACAATCGTGTGATGCTTTGAGTTGACTACGAGAGGGAATCGAAGCAAATGACTGACTGATAAGATGAGTGGAGAATTTGACTCGACTGACCAAAGTTTAGCTGGAGAATAACTTGACTGCTCTTGCAATACAATCATGAGCATTGAAATATACCTGGAACCCACTTGAAAGATAATAGCCTAGCAGTTTTGTCTGTAGCCTATTTAAAACGTATTAAGGCCTATTTGTAGCTTAATATTACGCTGCGCAGTGTTCATAATAAACAACTGTATGTTTACTTGATGAATGCACTGTTAATATTAGCCTAGCTCTTCCACCCTTACAGCTATGATTGTGTTTTTCTCCTCTATAAAATAAATAGGCTATTGGAAGAAATTGTTCTCCTTGACTGATAGTTGCAATGTCTCGATTTGCCAGAAGAGGTCAGTCTTACATTAGTATCACATCAGTTTCTGATGCCAGGACATACAACAGTAGGTCCTGATACATCCTGATACATGTGGTAAACTAGACCTCCGTTCTTGCTTCGTATGATCAATGTAGGCTACAGTCATACATTGAATGTGGATTATAATATAAGATACCATTTAATTAGGGGTACATGATTATTAAAAAATCTGTCAGATCTTCGACAAGTTGCATGTTCAATACTGCACATGATGAAAATATCTACTTTTTTTTTTTGTACCAGAGCATGATTATCAAGACATAATATTCAGCCAAAACACTCCTTATGCTAAGGAGGACTATATGAACCAATGGGGATACTATAATAACCTGCTAGGAAAATCCTGGTCTTTCTCTGCCTTGCTTCTACCACAGCCCCTCCCCCTTCGCCCACTCACACACATACACACACACACACACACACACACACTGTTATCAGCACTGCTACAGCCCGTGAGCATCACACTTCACTTCATTGACCACATGCCAAACCACAGTAAAAGTCAAACAATAGCCTAGAAGAATGAGCATTGATTCTACAACCATATCTAGAATGTAATGCGCCCCGACATCAATATAAAGGGCAACTTAACCAAACGTATTACAAAGACAAAACAGTCACATCATAGTTTACACAGTCATGTAGGCCTAGCGTATACAAAAACATCAGTATCATTCATCATCACACATTGTGTTTTGTCTGTTCTATCAGACCAGAGCATCACCCTTGAGGTTTCTGAGGTAAACGCATTCCATCTAAAGAAACATTTTCTTTGTCTTTCCCTCGATTCCCATGGGAGACATGGCCTCATCTGGGCTGAAGTCTTTGTACAGGGGCCTCTTGATGTGCCTTCTAATGACCAAGCCAATTCTCATGACAAACTGAACCCAGGCCAACCCCAGCAGCTCAGCTAAGAGGAAACACTGTATAGCATTAGAATAATATTGTATATACATACAGGCCAATAAACATTCTTAAATAATGCATACTGATAACTATGCTATTAGACTGCAGTGCGTCTGAAACATTTTAGGCAGTGCTAAATATTCTCCCCAGCCCTCTCACTCATGCATACATCCAAATTATTGCGTAAACAAACAATGAAGGCAATCAGGGGATGTATTGTTTATTGCACCTGCTTGTGAGTTGCTGTTTGCCAGTCCCTTACTGAAGAAGATGCCATCGCGGTTGGATGTTGCAGCTGGATCATGGTTGTTGGTCATGTTCCCACTCAGAGGCATGACCACAGGTGAGGTGAGGATGGTGAGGATATCTACCATGCTTCTCAGCAACAAAGTTCTTAAGGACAAACTTGTCAGAGACGATAAAACGCATAGCCTACTGTATTACTTTGGGAGGGATATTGCAGCTTTTGTCCCTGTGAGCATAATGGTTTTATATTTATATTTAAGAACGTATCTATTATGCACTTTGTATGTGTATTGCAAACACATCTCTGGAGGGGAAATAATGATCTACTCTATATTCAAACGGAGACAAACTGCCATCATCGCTCATCATAATGCTTGGGTTGACCAGGGTGGCGATGGTTGTCCATGTGGCGTGTGCAGCCAAGTCATTCTGAACCTGAAATACGGTGACATACATAAACATGAATCTCCCTACCGTAGACCATCCCACCTTCGAGGTGGAGTGCGCGAGGACAGACCAGGCAGAACCCGAGGACCGAGGTCAGTTGATAGAGGAACCAGGCCAGCAAGACAACAGTTTTCAACAAAAGGTTCAATATCCTAACCTATGTGGAAAACGTGTATTATGTTTGTTGTTTTTCACATGAAAACAAAAGAAAGAAAAAAACAACCAAAACACAGATGAGCCAGACATCCCGGTTGTATTAGCTTACTTGTTGGGCCAGGGAACGTACAGTATGGAGTCCATGGCAGGAGAAGAATAGGCTATTGTAGCATAGTTTGTTCAGGCACGCAGGAACATGAAAACCAGAGCAGGAATCAAACTTTGAGGGGAGAAACAAAAGTCAATGAGGCGGCTGAAGCTCAAGAAGAATGTTAGAGGTGGAGGTGGAGAGGAGGATGAGGGTCTATTTTAAACAACCCCTCCCATCCCCTCTATAATGAGCTGTGGCAGATGGGGAGCACTTTGTATGTATGTATGTATGTATGTATGTGTGTGTGTGTGTGTGTGTGTGTGATGTATGTATGCATGTATGCATGCATGCATGCATGCACGTATGTATGTCCGCCTGTCTGTCTAATTTATCTATCAATCAATCTATCTATCTATCTATCTATCTATCTATCTATCTATCTATCTATCTATCTATCTATCTATCTATCTATCTATCTATCTATCTACCTGTCTGTCTATCTGGGCGTGCTGAGTAACTCATCCATCTGGAAAAAGGCGTGGGTGTGGTAGGCCTAGATGTTACAAAATATCATGATTTACCTTCTCACATTGTGTCCCAACGTTGAGAGCCATGTTCAGAGTCCAGGATGCAAGGATACGGAGCGCTGCAGTACACCAAACCACATTCCTGACAAGGAATCAAACCAAAACCAAACTACAGTAAGCGATGACATTTCCATTCACCATAGCCAATGTACACTATGCAGTCTAGAGTAAAAGGAGAGTTGTTGTATGAATAATGTCCTATGAAAAGTTTTTTAGGCAACACTTTGAAGAGGAAGTACTGTATAGGTGGACTTCTCTTCCTTTCTCCAGAGGTCAGAGTGGTTGTAGATCATCATGAGGGCCAGCCGGATGTAGACAACCCACCAGATGAGGGTCCATCCTGAGGGAGTGATCTGGGTGTTGTACGTGGCAGACACATTGCCTGTGTTGCTCACAAAGGCATCTGAGAGGAAAAGACAAACACAATCATCTCAGGATGAGATATCCTGTTTCCCTCAACAAAGCCATGTGACCCACTGGGAATAGTACAGTATGCCAATGACGATCTAAATGTGATTACTAATAGCAGTCATGTTATCTGCTAGGCATAGAAAGTACTGTATGAGTCCAGGTCCAGCCAGTCTGTTGAACAACACCGGTATGACAAAGGAGAGAACTGACAGCACTATCGCCCCTAGCCGTCCTGGATTGGGCTTTCCCATTCTGTTAAAGGAGTAGTAAAGGGAAAATGCATGTTTAGCCCTGTTTTAAGCTTACTTATGATCATATACAATGGTTGATACAAAACGTTTTGAAAATCACTATAACACACGGCCTCAAGTGGTTTATTGCTTTTATACAACGGTTACTACAGCTATTAGTGTAAAATAAACACACAGTAATGTCAAATATTAACATTTATTCAAAACAAAGCATCATTCCCTCAATTCTGCCGAGCAAAATAGTTCCCCTAACAAAAAGGTTGCCATGCAACAGATGCATTGGATGGAATGCAAAAAACACAATACAATGCATCGGATCAAATGGGAGGCACATTAATACTGAAAATGGAATGATATGCGGTCCCAGGTGTGTGTTACAAAGTATTTTAACACGGCTTCCAGCCAATCAGAATCAAGAACCAGAACTAACCGTTGTATAAATATATATATATATATATATATATATATATATATACACACACACACACACACAAATATGGAGTGCGGTCAGTGTATATTCAGTGAGCCAGGGTTGGGCTTTGATCATTTTATAAGACAGCCAGTTGTGTAACTGTCTTCATCACCACAAAACACATAGGTGTACACTTCAAATCTTTCCTACAGGTAGGCACAGTAGTGGACATGAGAGTGCAACAGATGTCCTTGCCCTTTGCTATGAATGATGGTCCTTAAGAAAGAGAAAGAAAACTAACATTTACACAACCCCATGATGCTTGTTTTAGTTGGAGCACGAGCAATGTGAACATAGACATTTAACGTGTTAAAAAATGGCAATTTGTTTCTGTCACAATTATGTAGGTACTGCATATTGCCTTGTCTTCATGATGGCACAGGAAGTATCACATCAAGTCATTCTTGAAGAGCACACTGAGGACTGCAAAAGTAATGAATGAACAGATCAATTCACTGTATGATTAGTTTTTCCCAGCCTACAGTCCTTTACTGATCACAAGACCTAACCCTGGGCCCACCCCTCCTCCATTTCCCTGTCTCATCTTCACAAGACCTAACCCTGGGCCCACCCCTCCTCCATTTCCCTGTCTCATCTTAGAATTCAAGCAAACAAAGTTAGATAGACAAATAGTAATGCTCCCTTATGCTCTGTTCTCTCTCTGTCCCTCCCCAATTCCTTTCATGTTGAGGAATGGAAAATGGAATGTATTTCCTGTGCTCTATAAACATATCATTGAACAAATAATTAATGTGAAATGCTGACATTGTCACAGTTCAGTATTACTGCTATTGTCTTGTTCTATTCCACAACAAAGCACACCCAGAGTCCATGCTACTGGACAGTATATGAACACATAAACAACAAATAAATTATTAAAAACAAATAAAACGTATTGCATATGTGTGTGCTTAATGAGTGTGAGAGAGAGAGAGAGAGACATGCACACACACACACACACACACACACACACACACACACACATACACACACACACACACACACATACAGGATGTTTGTCATTAGGCTCCTCCAGTGGGATCTGAGGTTGCCCTACGTCCTGTCTGAGAAATGCAGAATTAATGAGGTTGGAAATGAGTCACCCTGACCCAGCACAGCAATTTTGCCAATGTCTCGCGCTCTCTCTCTCCATCTCTCTCCCTCTCTCTCCCTCTCCCTCTCTCTCCCTCTCTCTCCCTCTCCCTCTCTCTCCCTCTCTCTCCCTCTCTCTCCCTCTCTCTCCCTCTCTCTCCATCTCTCTCATACTGTCATGTTGACCCAATGGTTTGTCATATCTTTCTACAGTACTATGATAATCACAATAACAATGGTTCTGAGTGTGTGAGAGGGAATACAGGAAATGAGCCTTGTGACCTTTACCATATAATTTAATCCCATAGAGATTGTGTCAGGGTTGCTAGGGATGTGTTACTGTGGTCATCAAACATGGGTTGTCAGGTTCGGGAGAACACATGAACAGTTTGTGGGCCTTACGTTCTCAGCAAGATGAGTAGCATTGCATGTAGCACGAAGACACATGTTCCCAATATATATTTATCTGTAGTCTATTTGTACTGTAGGTGTAAGCAGTGGGGTAGCCAATCGGCTAACAATGGCACAGTTTCTGTTTGTGCATTAATCTGATTTGTGTTGTTCAAAGAATTAACAGTCATGCTTTTCATAAACAGCACAGACCACTCTCCACCCTTGCCTAAGTGTTTCTATGGCGACCTCGAAAGCAGCTGTTAATTTGCTCCTATCTCTCAAGATAGGAGACAGAAGTCACAAACAGTAAAAGGAAGTGAGTAATAAACTTTTGAGATTTTTTTCCAATGGATTTCCTTCATACTGGGAAAAAAATATTTGTCTAATTATGCTAATTAGTCATGTAAAAGGTAAACTCATTGGGTGATCAATTAAATATTTCTGAGCATGCTCAGAAGGTTTAATTACTGACCCTGGAGACAGCTGGGTATCTCATCTCAAATAAAAATTTGATTCATTAGGACAGTGGTTTGTAACAATGAGGATGTGAGTTCATTTCAAACAACACCAAACAATGGCAATTGGATATGTGAACGTGTTTGCCATCCTCATTGGTTAATGAGATGATGACATCATGAAATGACATCACTGCAAGGAAAAAAAGTAAAGAGGAAGAAAAAAAACATGTCAGCATGTCACCAACTTTATTTTTATTTTTACAATGCACAGAAACATCACTGAATGGCTGAACTTCCAGAGATTTCTATTTTCTCCTCCTTATAATATCACATTGAATATGACTCCTTTGAAAGTCCATGTATTTGCCCTCGAGGTCAGTCACCAAATGTGAGACAGTGCGGTGGCGTTGTTGTGTTGGAGGCAGTGAGAACGCTACCAAGGCAAGATCATATACTGTAGGCTAGTAGCGTACATACAGTACATGGGAACTTTGTTGAGGCCTCGTTAGGGCTGCCGTAAAGCTTCAGGATGTCGGGAGGTGTTGCTGGATAGAGCCTTCTTGGCTGTGCAAAATGAACAAGCATGTTGAGTAGTCAACACGAGGAGAGTCACCAGAGGTTGAGAAGTACTCGCCAGCCTAATCTGGATGTGTCTGTGGCAGTTTGTTTTTACGGATACACTTTCCAAACTACAGTACACATTTGCCTACTATTGATCAAAACTGGACCAAACAAACATTCTGCTTATGATAACGAGTCATCATCTCCATTGATACTGTAGATGGCGATGGGGATGACCTACCGTAGTATTTATGACTTAATGATTACACTGGTGCAGTCACATTCAACAATGCCATTACTCACCAACTAATTACTCTCTTCGTTAAGGCCAGGTGTAAACATAACAGAGCAGTTTGTGACGTCACTGCAGGATGTGAGGTGTGCACTGGCAGGAAGCTGTTAAGATTTGTAGCTGCTGGCTGGGTGTGGCAGGCATTGCCTAGCTGCTTAGTGAGGGGTCTGGAATCGCAGACGGCCATAATGAGCATGGCAGGATAAAGAGAGAGCGAGAGAGAGAGACCGAGAGAGAGAGAGAGAGAAACAGTGACAGAGTGAAAGGTAGTGAAGGAGAGAACAATGAGAGAGAGGGTGAGAGATGGGAACAGAGAGATAAAGGGGTGATGAAGCAGACAATGAGTCACTTAGCCAAAGTATTTTTAGAAGGGCCAATAGTGTGTGTGTGTGTGTGCGGTGTGTGTGTGTGTGTGTGTGTGTGTGTGTGTGTTTCTGTGTGTGTGTGTGTGTGTGTGTGTGTGTGTGTGTGTGTGTGTGTGTGCGGTGTGTGTGTGTGTGTGTGTGTGTGTGTGTGTGTGTGTTTCTGTGTGTGTTTCTGTGTGTGTGTGTGTGTGTGTGTGTGTGTGTGTGTGTGTGTGTGTGTGTGTGTGTGTGGAGGTGCATTTATGGGACTGGGGGGGGGGCACTGTAGTAGCCACTGAATGCTAAACACACACACACATAATCACAATGGCTGACCCAAAGGCAAGCCAGAAGGGAACACAATATATTTCTTAAGCATTTTAGTTCCTCTAAGAGCTACAGTATTACTGGAATGACTATTATGCTTGAAACTCAAAAACTCACCTAAATCTAACTCTATTATCTCCCGAATGTCCTGACACTGCCTCACTCTGCTTCACTCAGATACACACACACACACACACACACACACACACACACACATGCCTCACTCTGCTTCACTCAGACACACACACACACACACACACACACACACACACCCACACACACCCACACACACACACACACACACACACACAATGTAATGAGCGTTAGTGTCCTGTTCCTGGGGCGCAGCCTCTTCACTCCCTTCCTGATGAAAGGTCCTTTATCAGATCCGCTCTTGACATTTCAGGGGGCTGATTGATCAGCTTCCGTTGCCTGTCCTTCAGAGCCCGGAGAGCATCACAGCGTGTTCGTCTGGCGTGTGGTGTCTGCGCTCGCTCCGCTCTGTCTCTCTGCCTCACGGCTCCAACAGTGAAGAGGAACTGACATGGGGAGAAGCCTGCTACTACTGCAGTGAAGCACTGTATGTTTATAACATTCACTTGAATGTATCCATGTTAATGAGAGCACATCTACATTATTCTGTATTATAGTATGCATATTACAACAGGAACATATAGTGGTGATTTGAAAACAAACAGGAAAGTTACGCTACGGTTCCTCCCATTAGAACTGTATTAGTAGCCTACTGTATAGTTTTAGGGTCAGTAATTATCATTTTAAAGTTACACAGTCATGTCGGACATATTACATGTTTCTTCTCAATATTCAATTTTCTTAACAGGACACTCAAGAGGTTGTGGCAGGTGGAATCAAACCAGGCCAGGTCAAGCCTGGCTTATGTGCATGGCTGGCTTGTTTCTGTTCAGGACTGGTAGGACGGAAGCTAGTCATGCCACTGAAATAACTGTGAATTGAAATGACATGAAATAATGTGTGATAAATTAAGATAGGTCTTGTCGCCTGGACATCAGTTCCAATGTTTCCAATGCTAATCCAGCACAATAAGAGAGGGATAGCCAGTTAGCTCATGAGCTCACAACAACTAGTAGCAGCTTCCGTAACATTAATGGTAGCGGTCAGTGGCTAAAGCAGTTACACTGATGATTCCTGTAACATAAGCTATTTTGCTGCAATTGGTTCAACTTCTGTTTCTGGACAAAGGTAAGGGATCAACCATTATAACACAAGGCTAGCGGACCTACAGCGGGTCTCCGATGGACGAGTTGGCGGACCTCCGTCAGAATCCGCTGGCGGGTTCCTGGCCATTTGCACATCGAATGGCAAACGGACCTCTGGCGGATTATTAGCGTCAGGCACAGTGGTCCGCTAGTAATCTGAAACGCTCCCGCTATTGCTCCACCACCATTCCTCCGGTAGTTTATTGTCTATATCCTAGGCCCATTGGCCCTAGGCTTATGGATTTCTATTGCTAAATTAACTTACTCTGAAATTTTTTTGGGTAACCCTTCCTTTCATAGTCACCCAATTACTAAACATTTACCTGGTAAATACATGCAAAGTATAGCCTAATATATACAGTAATGGGTAATTACTGAGACACCTAAACTGTCGGTATAATTTCAAAACAGGAGTACTGTATTTCAAATGTTCAATTACTGCACATTAATTCAATAACTGACATACAGGTAGCACCACCAGGTAACCACATTTTTACATATTTTACTTCTATAACATCCAGTGACAAACAATCACAAATCACAATGCTCATATTTATTAAAATGCTTTGAATTATATTGATTTTAACTGGATTGATTATAACTGGAAACATAACAGTAAACACAAGTCTAGTATATCAATGGGACTTGTAATTGGTCACTTAATTGGTCACCCAGTTTCTGCAATCAGTTTGACACAGTTAATTCATCTGCAAAACAGACTGTACATTTCCTTAAAAATAAACTTGCAGACTTGTTTTACATCACAGTCAGCCCCGTGTCTGGGGCCATGGAACCATGTGCTGGAGCAAGATACTGTGTAGAATGGTATGAGGATGGTTATTGTCATTGAACATGTTCGCAGAGTAGGCAAATTGTCAGAGAATGTCTGGGATGCTATTACAGTAGGCTCATCACATACTGTCTGGTATGGGGGTAGCTATTTGTGCTCTTATAATGTTTATGTTGAGGACAACATTTTATTTTGCAGGGGAGGAATGTAGGATCTGGTAGGCTACGTTAGCTACATGCAGTAGCGTAGCCTAACATTTTACATACATGTGTATTTATTGTACATGTTGGCATTGTGTAATATGTGGTTTCTGACAGGCAGGCCTGTCTCTGGTGACTGAGATGCCCTGCTGTTGCTGTGGGTAACCGTAACACTACAAGGACCCTGTACAGGCTGGTGCTAAAGAGACTCCAATGCCACTATGTCTCACTACGTCTCACCTGCTGCTCCTGAAGGGGGTTGACTACGAACGGAGCCACTTCTTTTGTCGCTATGGATACCGCCAGCATGCACAAAAGCCAAGTGACATCCACAGCAGGGGGAGTTGACAAGGAGCACAGAGATTAAATATCAGCAGGTGTTTGTGTGTGTGTGTGTGGGTGTGTGTGTGGTGGTGTCAGATGTACTATGTAGGTGGTGGGTGTATGCACTAATGGGGGAAATGTTCTGATCATACCATATATTCCTCTCTGCGCTTTCTGATACAAGCCCACATTATGCTTATAATCTGATCATGCAGTCCAGCCCTAAGACAGGAACACACACACACACAAAGGCGCCTAGAGTCTCATATTATTGCAATCATTTTCCCTCCCTGTAATCGAGCTAGAGTGAATACATGCTACCAGACAAGGAAAATAGCATCTAATTGAATTTGAAGTGTCCTTCTGTCATCCAGACCCAGATGTTGTTGTGACATTGGCAAAAAAAGACATCCCTGCCCTATAGAGGGTGTGAAAAAAAAGATGTGAGAGATAAAGCGCCAAACGGAGAGAGGGGGATTAGAAGCCATATTTCACCGTCTCTGCCATGTGCGTCGTGGCTGAACTAATGAGAGCCTGGGGATGTCGTTTGACGTTTCGATTCTGAGAAAGAAGGGTGTTTTGCTGTTGGGGGTAGTTTGTTAGCACTGGCGAGAAATGTCCTCCTGGATGGAGCTGGAGATTGGCTCGCACATTAGGGAATGATAAAAACATAATATGATTTCCTGTTGAGGAAATGCCTGATTGGATAAAAGCAGATGATTGGTTACAAGAACAGTTTTCAAGCTGAACTTCTAGGCCTAGGCTTGGAGTTTGTCAATGGATAATCTCTATGGGTGATGCTATGTTACTTATGGTGGTGTCAGTATCACAAATCTAAGGAATATAGATTTTTCTAAGGGTGGAAAAAATATTGATCGAATGCGGCCTCCAATAATATTCAGTCAACCATTCTCTGCTAACCTGTACACCCACACAACTCCAACTCCCCCCCACACACACACAAAAACATCATCTCCCTCTCTCTCTCTCTCTCTCTCTTTCTCTCTCTCTCACACACACATACACACACTCTTTTTCCAACCGAATGCTTCATTGATCGAGACCAAGTCCCAAGCGACTCAGCTTTTGCCACTCAAAGCCTCCACTCTTATAGAGTCCAGTTGTCTGGCTAGTAGTGTGTGTCCACTCCCTGATCCCTCTCAACCTGAACACACACACACACACGCACACTTACCTCCCAAACAGGTCGCAGAACACTCACCCGGGGCCTGACGAGAGAGACGTAGATCTCACAGAGGGAGATTTTGTTTTGTTACTGTTCACTAGATTTGCTTGGGCTTTTTACTCGGCTTGATATCAGCCAAGAAAAAAACATGAGTCATTTATACAGGTGGCACACAGTGGATGAGTCACTGAGACGGATCAACGCTGGTGTTTTAGGGACGAGAGACTGAATCAGAAAGATCATGGTTCTCTCTGTCCCCCCTTTCTCACAGATTGATACAGGATGAGCAAGAGCCGTACGCATGCACACACACACACACACACACTTGGCAAGCAGGCATACACACACACACACACACAAACACACACACACACACACAGAAAGGCACACATACACACACTTTCTCTCATGCACACAGATCTGACCTATGAGTCATCCTGGCTGTACTCTCCCTTTCTGTCTCTCTCTCTCTCTCTCTCTCTCTCTCTCTCTCTCTCTCTCTCTCTCTCACTCACCCTCTCCCTCTCTCCACCCCCCTACACTTCTGTCTCTCTCCCTCCCTTTCCCTATTACTCCCTCTCGCAGGATTAGGGGACGTCACAGGCAGACAGTGTACCAGGGCAGACAACCATGCTGATGCAGCTTCCTGTCTCAGTGGACACTTAGCAACAGTTAGGTCCATGGGTCAGCATGTTTACTGTAACTGTTATTTAGAGAAGCTGCACACCGGCTGTAGTTAAAATACTTCTTTATTGACTTAACTACAGCCGGTGTGTGGGTTTATACCTAAAAGCTATTACTTATTCTTAACCCAGCACCCATTGCCTGATGTGTGTATTATATATCTCTGAATTTAGAGAATCTGCCCATCACCATTGCTATGGAAAAGTAGGTATGGGAGGAAGAAAGACTCTTTAAATAATTAAATAAATTCCCTTTATTGCTATTCCTATCATATCTATGTTTGTCAGCAGTTTTTTTTTTTTTTTTTTTACTGTAAATCAATAACAAGTATTTTTCACACCATTTGTGGGGCATGATCCTTTTGGCTTCGTCTGGAGACGCATGATAGACAGTGGTGTAAATGATGATGTGTCTCACTGTCCACTTTTGATCTGATCGTCCAAAATACATTTTAAAACCAAGTCTAAACAGGTTCAGAGAGGTTAGCGGTGGAACAGTGTCAAGGGAACATAAGATCCAGCTGGTTGCCAGCCTTGTGGGTAGGAGGAGAAGAGGAGAGGTGAAGGTCAAATGAGGAGATGGCTCAATGTGAGAAATGTTGAAATCAGAGGTCAATTTGGTAGGGAGGAGTTTACAGTAACAACTGCCTTTGGTGGTGATGTTTGATCTGGTCTTTTGACCATTACTCGAATGACCACATAGTGTGTGGGTGGTCAATTGAGAAGTTAAAATCAATTTCAGTTCCAATTAACAGCTGGAACTGGGATTAATTCACACCAATCTTACTTGAGGGAAGATTAAAGGGATGATGGGATTAAAGGGATGATGGGAGTTAGAAGGAAGTAGGGGAGAGTCGATATTAGAGATCTGTGGAATCAAAGGGAAAATGTGTCTTAAACATGTCTACATACAGTATACATAGCAGATGTGTGTGTGTGTGTGTGTGTGTATGTGTGTGTGTGTGTGTGTGTGTGTGTGCGTGTGTCAGAGGGGTTTCATACAACTGAATTTCCCCTCTGAGATTATTAGAGTTTCTGGAAGAGTTTTTTTCTGTCACAAGTGACCCTTCTATTCTCAGAACAAGCCCATATACATCCAGCAAGCAGAGGTGCCTACGGGTAGCAACCATGTGGGTAGGGGAGGAAGTACAGGGAAAGAGGGACAGGGAGTACCCCATGAGATAGTGCTCAGAGAAATGGAGAAGAGTACATTTTAAAACCAAGTCTAAACAGGGTCAGAGCGGTTAAGGGTGGAACAGTGTCAAGTGAACATAAGATCCAGCTGGTTGGCCGGTCAGAGGAGAAGAGGAGAGGTGATGGTCAAAGGAGGAGAGGGAAGAGAGAAGAAGTTCCAATTTCTCCCTCTGGATGTTGAAGTCACCTAGAAGGATGATTGTGGACCCATCATCAGGGGAGTGCGAGACTAGTGTATCAAGCTCCTCCAGGAACTTACCAAGGGGGCCTGGTGAGCAATACATGACAGTAACGGTGAGCTTGATTGGATAAGTGACAGAAACATCATGAAATTCGAAAGAGGGCGGGGAAAACTGGAACAGAAAAGAGAGAGTATTTCCATTTTGGGGAAATAAAAAGGCCAGTACTACAGCCCAAATTTATTAATACTACAGCTTTGCTTGACACAGTCTTTCTTGACAAAGTCGCTCTTGAAGAAGTGGCCCGGTGCCTTTAGTTGCCCTAACCTTCAGTTGCTTGCCTCCGGAGAGATGCTGCTAACATGCAAGTGTGTGCATCTATGCAAAATGCCAAGCTGCACATACCTGTCAAATGGACTGACATGCACAGACATGTGTAGGTTACAGGCCTGCAGTAAGCAAACACTGCAGGATGATCCAGTATCTGACTTTGAACTTGAGGAGTCAGATGACGAGAGAGACGAGCAGTTTGATGAGTGACACAGTGTGGGGATTCTGGACTTGGTACCCTTGTTAACACCATCTAAGTACACACAGGCAAGGCAAGGCAATGCAAGTTTATTTGTATAGCACATTTCAGCAACAAGGCAATTCAAAGTGCTTTACATGAGACATTAAAAGCATCAAGACAAAGTGCAACACATAAAAGGTCATAAAAGGAAATGCAAAAAAGGACACTTTTCTTTATCACATACTGAAACCTTCTCTCTTTCCACTCACTTACGTACAATTCTCTTGTACTGTGCAGAACATTTAATTAAAACAAAATGCAGGAACAATAAAATACAGGACTACAGTAAAAGTCACAGTGCAATGTATGAATAAATCATTATTTGATTTAATAAAAAGCAGCGGCAAAAAGAAAAGTCTTCAGTCGTGATTTAAAAGAACTGAGTTGCAGCAGACCTGCAGTTTTCTGGGTTTCTGAGTTGCTGTATGTGGAGCATACAAACTGAACGCTGCTTCTCCATGTTTTGTTTTAACTCTGGGGACAGAAAGCAGACCTGTGCCAGACGACCTGAGAGGTCTGGATGGTGCATAACGTAGCAGCAGATCAGAAATATATTTTATATATCCCTAAACCATTCAGTGCTTTATAAACTAACAGCAGTATTTTAAAGCCAATTCTTTGACAGACAGGAAGTCAGTGTAAGGACCTCAGAACTGGGGTGATGTGATCCACTTTCTTGGTCTTAGTGAGGACTCGAGCAGCAGCGTTCTGAATCAGTTGCAGCTGTCTGATCGTTTTTTTAGACCTGTAAACACACTGTTACAGTAGTTGAGTCTACTGAAGATAAACACATGGAGAAGTTTTTCCAGATCCTGCTGAGACATAAATCCTTTAATCCTTGATATATTCTTCAGGTGATAGTAGGCTGACTTTGTAATTGTCTTAATGTGACTGTTGAAATTCAGGTCTGAGTCCATGACTACACCAAGATTTCTGGCTTTGTTTGTGTTTTTTAGCATTACTGATTGAAGCTGAGTGCTGTCTTTTAATCCTTCTTCTTTGGCTCCAAAGACAATTACTTCAGTTTTATTTTTGTTTAGTTGAAGAAAGTTCTGGCACATCCAATCGCTGATTTGTTCAATGCACTTAATCAGCACTTGTATGGGATTAATAGTCCCCTGGTGATATGGTGATATAAATTTGTGTGTTGTCTGCATAGCTATGGTAGCATATTTTGTTGTTTTCCATAATTTGAGCTAGTGGGAGCATGTAAACGCTGAACAGAAATGGCCCCAGAATGGAGCCTTGGGGAACTCCACAGGTAATTTTTGTCTGCTCGGATTTGTAATTGCCTATAGACACAAAGTAGTCCCTGTCCTTCAAGTAGAATTGAAACCAGTCTAGCACTGTGCCAGAAATTCCCAGCCAGTTTTCCAGTCAGCCTAGTAATATGTTGTGGTCAACCGTGTCGAATGCAGCGCTGATATGTAATAATACTAAGACTGAAATTCTGCCATTATCTGTGTTTAAATGAATGTCATTGAAGACCTTAACAAGAGCAGTCTCGGTGCTGTGGTGTGGTCGAAATCCTGACTGGAAGACATCAAAACAATTATTTAGTGCCAGGAAGTTGTTCAGCTGTTGAAAAACTGCTTTTTCAATGATTTTACTTAAAAAACGGGAGGTTTGATATGGGCCTATAATTGTTCATTTGTGAGGTGTCGAGATTATTCTTTTTTAAGAGTGGCTTGACGACCGCAGTTTTCAGGGTTTGTGGGAACACACCTGAAAGAAGAGATGTGTTTACAATTTGGAGTAAATCAGAGGCCATGCAGTTTTGAAAACATTTTTGAAAAACATACATTTTTGAAAAAGCCTGTAGGCAGAATATCAAGGCAACAGGAGGAGGATTTTAGATATTGTATAATGTCCTCCTGGGTTTTATGGTTGATCGGATAAAATTGTGTCATGGTATTGATTTTAAGTGGACACTGGGACAACACATATCCTGAACCTTACATGGAGGGACTGACTGCTTGTCAGTGAAGAATGAAGCAATTAAATTGTCCTTTTTACACCCACAGTGAGGTATTTGTGAGGTATTTATGTCTTATCAACCCTTATACTCTACTTGTTTGGATGTCATTCTTACACTTTCAAATCTATAAAGGCTAAATATGTTTCTTGTCACATGCAAGACAAACAGAGCTTGTTGTTTTTCCCTGTGCTGTTTTCTCTCTTTGTAGACTGACAATCTGTCAGCAAAAAACAAACATCTGACTCCTCCCCCTGTAGAAACACAGAGAGAAAGAGTGTTCCTCTATCCGCATAATACAAAATAGATAAATAAATCTATAGGCACAGTTATAGTTATGTACATAACACATAATGCCTCTTTAGGAGTCACTATGACTCAGGAGGTAGAGCAGAGTGGATCGTCCAATGATCGTAGTGTTGGCGGTTCGAATCCTGGGTCCTCCTGTCCACATGTCGAAGTGTCCTTGGGCAAGACACTAAACCCCAAAATTGCTCCCAATGAGCAGGCTAGCACCTTGCAAGGCAGCTACCGTCATTGTTGTGTGAATGTATGTGTGAATGGGTGAATGAGAGGCCATTGTAAAGCGCTTTGGATAAAAGCGCTATTTACTTTAAGTGCAGTCCATTTACCATTTACCATCTTTAATGGATCAACATACAGTATGTGAGAACAACATCTGTGAGCCGGTCTTAATTCCCTTTTCAATCATTCAGCCTATGTGTACATTCTATCTCATGTTACTCGTTAAAATATGAGTTAAAAAATATCGCTAATATGTCGATTGTGAAACATATTGAAATTATTTAATTGTGTTCCATCATACAATAAAAGGGTGACACTGTCAGTGGCACAGTATACAAAAATATATGCTTATACCTCAGGTGATCTGTCATTATGGCACATCACTTAGAGAAGGAAGCAAGTGACTCAGACATGCAGACACGCGCGCGCGCACACACACACACACACACACACACGCACACACACACACACACACAAACACACACACACACAGTGAGAGAGCAGTGAGAGTGGAGGGCAAACAGTCAGACAAACAAGCCCACACACACATAAACATAATCGAACAGGAAATAGAGCCCTGTGACGTCAAAGTTGCTAAACTTTCCCCACCCCTCTTTCCAATGCTCTCTCTCTCTCTCTCTCTCTCTCTCTCTCCTACTCTCTCCATCAACCGTTTTGGCTGCCAGACTGTAGTGGTAATGAAAAGCCTACAGCCAAGCCAGGGGAAGAGGAGAGGAGACCTATGCCACACAAGGCCATACATTACAACAACCAAATCAAGTGAATTAGTTTAATATGTCTCAAATATGCTTCTTACACATACTCAGACAGCAGTCAACTGTGTGTCTCAGTATCAAATTGAACAGATAGTGGAACATATAATGCAGCTACTAAGAACACAAACCTAAGATGGGCACAACTGTTGTGTTACACTTCGGTCTGTGTTTGGCTCGCAAAAGTGCTACTTGCTTGAAATAAATTTTTCATTTGTCCCCAGGGGATCCTTATTTTGTGGTGGTGTGTGTGTGTTTGGGGGAGCGGGGGTGGTCAGTGTGAAATTGGTTTATGTTTACTGCGGTCCTGTGACATGTGCAACCACAGGCTTATTAGTCCAACAGCTTGAGTCTTATCTTCTGCTTGCAGCCACTAATTGTGTTTGTGTGTCTCTCTCTCTCTCTCTCTCTCTCTCTCTCTCTCTGCGTGTGTGCGTGCATGCGTGATTATTTGGGAATTTCACTGCTGTAAAATACTAAGAATAAGATAAAGGTAGTAGGCACCGTGCTTAAACATTATTTATTCACTCCCTGTTTCTACCCAACGTGACTGCAATGAACGCAATGTGATTCCACTGTTGGTCGGAGTTATGCTTAAAGGAAATATATGAATGAAACTGACGACGTTTCGCTGACCTAGAGAGAACTTGTCAGGCAACCAAAAATATAACAGAATACTGCATTGGCTGCCGCGGGCACCGTACACACGCATCTTCCACAGCGCATGGTCGCTATCCGCAGTCCCCTCACCCCTCCTCATCCTTTTGGCGGATCTAGCGCGTGAGTCATCAATGGACTTTTAACTCATTCTAGCCCGGAAGAGGCTGGCGCCAGTGCCCTGTGACTGTTGTTGGTGCAAAGGTGCAAATAAGAATTTACTGCATTAATCAGCAGTCAGAAGCACATATAGTGAGAGTGTGTGGTGACACAGCGACATTTCCTCTTTATTGATCAATAAGTAATTATAAGTAGGCTAATACTAATATACAATGAATAATATTCACTCGATCTGCCAGATGTAGGCCTATTTATAATACTATGAAACGGGTCTATGTTTCCTTTCTGAAAATGTGGATAGAGAAAATGAGTGGGAGCACGACCACTTTGACCATGAGTCATTGTTGCAGTTGTTGAACAACCCAAATGTTCTCAGTTTTAATTAGGACATAACAAAGAGCGTGGGACCAGTGCAGCGAAAATAATCTGTATTTTCAAAGCAATCCAGATCCGGCTGACTCAAGGCGTGCGCACAAGGTGTGTGCGTGCGTGTATGCGTGCATGTGTGCGTGCGTGTGTGTGCGTGCGTGTGTGTGTGTGTGTGTGTGTGTGTGTGTGTGTGTGTCCGCCCATAGAGTATTGCGTATAGCCGTACCTCTGACGTACGAGTCAGGTTCCGCTTCTTATAGCGGAGGAGCTGTCCGCGGTACTGAAAACAGAAAATCCCTTCTCGCGCTCACACCGGGGAAGAGATGCCCATAACACTTACGACTCTTGACTGAAATCTGTTAAAAACAGGTAAGATATTAGATATGCTACAGCTTTTATTTTAAACTTGAGGCAACTAGGCTACGCTTCAATTAGACCTAGTTCTTTTTGTCAATATCGACTTTTGAACCGTTTAATTGACAACCTGATGCACATGGTTTGTACCGCAGATGCATAGCCTATCTCTTATTGGTTCTTTTTAGCTTGTAGCCCTGTGTTGGTGATTTGCAATCAAATTGTCCCTTAAAGGCTAGGTTATGCAAAAGTAGCTAACCTAATGCAAGGCTAAAATTTGACAACAATATTGTAATGTATGCTTTTACAGTCCACAGTAGGTCTACCCTACAATGGTCATGGTAAATTAAATATGACCGTTCTAGCTAGATTATTTCGCACTGAAACCCTTGTTTAAAACAGCAGCCGTATTTGAGCGAGCGGAAACTGTCATGAGTGTAGCGAGCATTAGCCATAGGGTTACCTAGACAACCGGGCTGTGACTCATTCTGGAGAAGAGCAATTTTAAAACTAATGAGATTTACAGGCGGGCTGAAATACCCATGCTATTACTGCTCTGCAAACAATCATTAGGGCTTTCAACAGATGCCATTTTCGTTCTCTGTGCAGAACACAAAAGCAACAAGCATGCTGGTCGAAGTGAATAAATCCCATTTCTACATCCCTGGTAGCCTGCAGTAGCCTATCTTATTTGGTGCAGGTGGAGCGTGAATGCTTATTATAGCCTACAGTTGCAAAAGGAGCAAAACACTCAAACCAGAAAACACAAAGACAAATTACAGTAGTTATTCAAAACCCAGTTTTGACAATGCCAAAAGCCCCAAAACTAGTCCTTTCAGATGTTCCATTTCGATGTTTGAAACCAGATCCCTTGAACAGGTGACAGGAGCACGCAGCAGGCAGTAGCCTACAGTATATTGGAAATGTCACTGCTCTGAGCCCTGAAAACGTTAGCCAAAACCCAAAGGTCATTATTGACATGTCCTCATTTGTTCCCTGTCTAGGCGAGACCATGCCGTCACTGCCCAAGCTCTCCACAGCAGGGATGGCCTTCCTCCATCATTTCCTCCCCCTCTTCTTCCTGCTCATCCTGGACTCCACTGATGTCCTGGGGTCTTCTCTGAGGGAACACAGGCTGAGGGGCAGTGAGCCGGACCCTCAGAAAGGGACACCCTATCTGCCCCCCAACGCAGACATGCTCAAAGCCCTGGAGTACATTGAGAGCCTGCACCAGCAAACCGGACCAGCCCCCCAAGAACAGGCCCCCCTCACTCCAGACTACGACACCGGCATGGACGACACAGAAAAACGACGCTCCATGCTAAGACTAGTTTCTCCAGCTCAAAGCCAGAGTCAGGCTGGGCGAGCCCAAGATGAGCAAGAGGAGGTGGAGGAGGAGGAAGAAGGCAATGAGGAAGACAAGACCCAGGAGTGGCTCCAAGCTGTGCTTAGTACTCTTGAACAGAGTGAAAAGACCCCCAAACCCGCCCCTGTACGACCTAGCGCTGCTCGCCAGCCTCTGACGGGGAAAGGCCACAGACCTGCGAAGGAGGACGAGGAGGAGAGCCAGAAGGGAGGTGGCGTGTATCCGTCGCCAATGCAGCAACATGGCAGCCGAGCTCACAGGAAGTACCCACTGATGTTTGAAGACGCAGAGGGGGAGAATAACGAGGAGCCGAGAGGCTCAGACCCTGACAGCCAATTCAAACGCACCAATGAGAATGTGGAGGAGAAGTACACGCCCCAGAACCTTGCCACTCTGCAGTCTGTGTTCGAGGAACTGGGGAGGCTGGCCAACGGCAAGGCCGGACACAAACGCCAGGCCACCACCGAGGATGACGACGATGAAGAGGAAGAAGATGCTGATATGTTTAGAGTGAGGGGCCCAGACTATGATGATGTGACTGGAGGAGAGGACTGGACTCCAATGGAACAGATCGAGACCGAGGAGGGAGAGAGAGACAACAGGGATGAGTTGGACCGAGGCCTTGAAAATGATGATGATGAATATGATGATGATGAAGATGAAGATGAGGAGGAGGAGAATTACCAGGTCAAGAGGTCAACCCAACCTGGTCCAGGAGAAGATCCAGATGACATCACCAAGCTGGTGGACTACTATCTTTTAAAGGTGCTGGAAAAAAAAGAAGAGGAGCAGAAAAGAGAGCTGGAAGAGGAGGAACGAAAGGCTGAGAGGAGGAGTGTGGCTCAGTCCCAAAACAGTGACATCGACCCACAGGCCCTCTACCAGTTCATCAGAATCTCACAGAAGTTACAGATACCTCCAGAAGACCTGCTGGACATGCTGAAGACCGGAGAGACGACTAAACAAGACAGAACTCCACAGAGGAATCTGGCACAGACATGGATGCCCAACAATTTACCCAGGGCGGAGGATAAACTGACTCAGATGTCCTCTCACAAGAAATACAAGAGCCCCCCTGAGAAATTATACAGATGGCTGCCTGAGACCCAAACAAGCGACGTCCCGGAAGACATAAACACGGAAGATATTCTAAATATTCTCGGACTGGAAAGTGTGGGAAATCCAAAGGCAGTCCCACTCAAACAGAAACAGCATACGAGCTCGCAGTCACGGTTTTACGCGCCAGCTGGCAGGCAGGGAGGCTACACCCTCTCTCAAGCGCGCGTTCCCGATAAATCAAAGGATGACTACGATGATAATGTCGACGAAGACGAGCTGGCGACATATTTAGCGGCCCAAATTCTGACGCAGTATCCTGTGGCGGTGAACAACAAAGCAGACCAAAAGCGCGAATCTCAGCCTCCCTCGAGTAAAGAGCAGCCCGTGTTGGGAAAATTTGAGCAGGCGATACAGGACTATTTTGACCAAATCGACTCAGACAAAAACGCATTACAGAAAAGGCAGTCAGAAACCGAAGACATGGGCGGTGCGGCTCAAACTCAACCCTTGGATGACGACGCACTGCTGAACATTCTGAGCATCTTAAACCCAGAAACAGAAGAGAGCGAAGATAAGGACCTTAACGTAAAAACTGTCAAAGGAATGTAGATGGTGGGGATGTGTATATATATATTGTTTTGATGAGGGGAAATCATAAAGTATTTTGAAGAATAAAAACATGCAGCCGAGTTTCGTCTATTCCGTAGGTTTACTAAAACACTTTAATTGCCAATTTCTTCAGACCTCTATAGACTGATGTAGCTTCAGAGTGCCTATTCGTGGTAGTAACTGGGGTTTGTGGTATAGTAGCTTTATTCGATGTTTTTTATCTTTATTTTTATAGGCACTATACAA
Source organism: Borostomias antarcticus (assembly GCF_949987555.1). Lineage (NCBI taxonomy): Eukaryota > Metazoa > Chordata > Actinopteri > Stomiiformes > Stomiidae > Borostomias > Borostomias antarcticus. The sequence continues at coordinate 48,079,176 of NC_140234.1, read as the reverse complement.
CAGACCACTAGGCTATAGTTCAGATTGCTCACCAGCCGCATTTCAACGCACGTTGCATACAGCCAAATCAGTGTCAGCCAAATCAGTGTCGGATCCTTCAGATCTACTTATGTTCTACATTTATATTTCTTACGTGTGTTCGATAATGTGTGATGTTCTGAAGTTAATAAAGCATTGACTTTATTTTTTCCTCACTGTGTAATGTTTCCTCATTCGGAGAGCACAGAACAAGTTGCAGTTACGTAGCTTCCTACTGTAGAACCTCCCTTGAAGATATTTTCAATGTTGGATTATTTTGCTGTTCATCTCAACTAGCGTACATTGCAAATAGCCTATTGAAGATGTCGGCAACATTATTGAGCACGTTTCAGCACCACGGACAGTTCTGGTCGCAGTGAATCAGACATAAATCCATGAGCAATTCTCTCAACAACAGGTGGAGACAAAACAAAGCAAAACACTGAACAGTCTTTATACGGAAAATAGGCCTACATATAAACGCATGTATTAAGAGCATAAGCCCATATTGGAGGACACTTACAAAGTGATGAATATTTGTTCCTAAAACAGTGCCTTAGAATATGTCCATTATCGACAGTAGACACCTAGACCTATAGATTCCACCCCTGAGAAATGTTCCAGAGCTTGTGAATGCAAATACACTGGAAGATAATTACAAAGACAATCAACTGTTCACAGCTATTTTCATACAACAGGATAACAGGAGACTAAACGGAGCTATCTCCTGTTTTTTGCTGGTAAATCTCTCCTTCCCATGCTGTAATTCTCTGAGTAGTCTAAGACACACATGCTTGATAAAAGGATTTCCCAAAAGTCAAAATTGTATTCTTCAAAAACGGAAGTCTAAATGCTTCTTCAAGTCTGTCATACAGTACTGTATATGCACGCAAATCATTAATTTGACTTTTAAAATGGTAGAACAGTGTCACATCGTAATACATCTTAGAGTATGCCTACAGTATGTTTGTATATGAAATGTTAAGGCACAATCATATCTGGAGAAATAATATCTTTAGGCCACATCCGAGATGGATTCAGTCCCGAGACCTCGTTTGTAGGCAGGCTTTCTCATAACGTCAGTAGGCAGGCTTGCTCATGTATTCCTCCATTGTCTGGGAGAGAGAGTACAAATAAATAAAATAAATAAAAAAATAAAACGTATTTGATTCATGTTACACCACCATCTACCATCACATTAACAAAAATGAATACCTTAAAATTGGATAATAATAGTGATTTCAAACGGATTTTCATTCATAGGACCGAATTACTAGATAGTTTTGAGTAGCCTATATAGTATGTTAAGGTTAGGTTTACTTATTCTACACCATACTATGCCATAGTAAGTGTTATATTATAGGAACTCCTTGATTACCTCCTGCTGAGTGTCTGCCTCCTCTATACAGACCCCTACAGCTGTTTTGGACGTCTCCAGGATCTCCCCTCCCATCAGAAACTCGTCTAGGATGAAATATGCCTTCTCAAAGTTGAAAATGAGGTCCAGCTCACACACCTGCAGCCACCAAGACCAAACACACATTAAAATGACATCTTTATCAGCCGATGTGTGTATGAATAAAAAAATAATAATAAAAAATAAAAAAACGTTTTTTACAAAACGTTTGTAACAACCATCTCAACAGCTGTTAAATTAAATTCACGTTTACAAGCAAAATGCCTGAGCTCAAAGTGCCCAGCGTCAACATTGCCAGGGCCGGCCATCACTCGTACGTTGCCAAAGTATTTGTCCAGCAGCTCCACGTATCTGTGCAGCACCTCCAGGGCCAGGAGCTCATTGTCCTGGTCCTCCAGACCACAGCAGAAGTACAGACTGGCATACCTATATGAGGGGAGGTCAAAGGTCAGGGGTTAGGTTGACTGAATAGGCCTATAGTAGTGATTATGGAGATTGTGACTGTACCCATTCTGTGGATGTGACATTCAAAATGAAAGGGATAGAGGGACTTATTGTACTGAACCTGAAGCAAGTAGTTTATGCTTTTAAATAGATGTGATGTTCTTCAGAACGTATCTGTGCCTGTCTTCTGTGTCTTTAGCATGTGTGTTTAACCTGACTTGGCCTGTTCAGTCGCCGCCTTGGGAGTCGGCGTATGTGTATGTGCGAGCAGCATATATTTGGTGTGTGTGTGTGTGTGTGTGTGTGTGTGTGTGTGTAAAAACCAGCGAGGAGAAGTGGTATTTAGGAGACTAAACAAGAATAATTTCTCTCTCTCTCCAGACAAACTGGAGATAAACTCTCTCCAGACAGTTTTCATAGACAAGAGAGGTTGGAAGGATAGGTTCTTTCCACCACAGTGAAAAAGAAACAGAATGGCATAGAAACACACGTAGCCAGACGCCTCTATATATCTTTCTTTCCTCTTCCAGTCACCTCTTGTAGACGATCTTCAGGTCCCTCCAGTGGACGAAGTTGCAGGAGCGTGGCTCGCGGGCCAGCACCATCAGGGTCATGTCCCGGATCACCTTCTTCTTCTCCCGCTCCGTCAGCGGCGCGAACCACTTCTGCAGCCGCAGCTTCCCCTGACGGCTGAACAGCAGCAGGAAGCGCATCTGGATGGGACAGGAAGTACAGTAAGAGCGACGCAGAGGCAAATCATGGACAGTATGGGTATTATGGGATAGGATTAGTCTATCAGAAGGCGGGTCGTTGTAGACCGCATTAAGTGAGCACATTCTCCAAAGTGAAAAAAAAATACTATGGTGTAAGTGTATGGAATTGTTAAGATGGTTATCAAATTGTTTGCAGTGTGAATAAGTAGTGTTTTAGTGGGTCAGGTAACAGTGCTCCTTGGCTTCATGATGAGGAGGACAATGCTGTTGTGCGGTACGACCCGGGGGGACCAAAGAAGCGGCACAGAGCGGTTGATCCGTTAGCCCGTGGGTTTGTTTATTTCCAGGACGTAGGGAAGGGGATATGCGGGAGAAAGTGTGGTGCGCCGAATGGTCTCGGAGTATGGGATGTGTGAATACCTATGTGTAGTGCGTAGTGAAGACTATGTGTGTGGTCTACCGTGGGTGCGGGGTGATATAGGCGGGCAGGGTGTTGTATGTATGTGCGTGCGCCTGGCTACAGTACAGTCCGAGAGTCCAAGGGATGTCCGAGGGAGGAGGCGAGCGTGGTACCGGGAGATCCGTCCGAGGGTGTCCAGGGGTTCGGGGGTGGTTCGAGGGGTTCTGTGGGTCCGGGGAGACGGGGAAGGGATCCGCGGGAGGCCGAGAGGAACTGGGGCCGGAGAGACGCGAGGGAGGGTCCGTGGGAATCTTGGAATAAAAACACAAAACGGGGTAAGGCAGGGTCCGGGAAAGAAAAGGCAAGTTTGACTAGGAATCACAGGGAGCGAGATTTGTACCGTGTACATAAGGCTACGATCTGGCGATGAACTGCCGGTCCCGCTGGTTCTTGTAGCAGCGGAGGCAATCAGCGACAGGTGCGCTGATTGCCTGATGGAGACCGGCTGCGTCGTCGCCTAGCCAACGCTCTCATTGAGCGCGCAGAGGTGGTGGGCTGGTCAGACGGCGTCGGAGAGGCAGACCGTGACGCGCTCCGCGCACGCCCCACAACAGTACCCCCCTCCCGACGCGAGACTCCCGGCGAGCGCCCAAGGGCGTCAGGGTGGGCCCGATAGAAGTCGGCCAACAGGGCAGGGTCAGCCAGATAGGAAGGGGGCACCCAGCTCCGGTCTTCGGGGCCGAAACCCACCCAGTCCACCAAGTACTGGAACCCCCGGCCCCGACGCCGGACGGCGAGCAGCCGCTTGACGGGCCACACCTGGTCGCCGTCCTCGAGGACACGGGGAGGAGGGGGAGCTGAGACAGGGGGCGACAGGGCACTGACAGACACCGGTTTAAGTAGTGACACATGGAACACCGGGTGCACCTTCAGGGATGGAGGGAGGGAGAGACGTACCGCGGTGGGGTTGATGACCCGGTCGATGGTATAGGGCCCCACGTAGCGGGGAGCGAGCTTCCGGGAGGGGACCTGGAGAGGGAGATCCCTGGCCAGAAGCCAGACGCGCTGGCCGGGGCGGTACAGGGGAGCCGGAACCCGCCGTCGATTGGCGCAACGCCGGGACCGCTCCGTGGCTCTCAGCAGCGCAGCACGGGCGACCTTCCATATGCGCCGACACCGCCGGAGATGGGCCCGAGTGGACGGAACCGCCACCTCGGACTCCTGCTGGGGGAACATAGGTGGTTGGTAACCCAGGGAACACTCAAAAGGCGACATACCCAGTGCTGAGCTGGTCATGGAGTTGTAGGCGTACTCCACCCAGGCCAGGTACTTGCTCCAGGAGGCGGGGCTGCGGGAGGTGGCACAGCGCAGCATCGCCTCCAGGCTTTGGTTGGTCCGCTCCGCCTGCCCGTTGGTCTGGGGGTGGTACCCGGAGGAGAGGCTAACCGTGGCCCCAATCCCCTTGCAGAAGGCCTGCCACACCCGAGAGGTGAACTGGGGACCACGGTCAGAGACGATGTCCTGGGGTATGCCGTGGAGCCGGACGATGTGGGAGACGAGGAGGTCGGCGGTCTCCGCAGAGGAGGGGAGTTTGGGCAGAGCCACAAAGTGGGCGGTCTTGGAAAACCGGTCGACGATGGTGAGGATCACGGTGTTGCCCTGGGACCTGGGGAAACCTGTGACAAAGTCGAGCCCGATGTGGGACCAAGGCCGACTGGGAACCGGTAGGGGACGTAGGAGGCCCGCCGGAGGTCGATGGGACGCCTTGTTCCGGGCACAGGTGACGCAGGCTGCAACGAACTCCCTGGTGTCAGCCGCTATGGAGGGCCACCAATAGCGCCGCTGGAGGAAGGTCAGCGTGCGGTGGGCGCCGGGGTGGCAGGCAAAACGGCTGGAATGGCCCCACTCGAGGACCCGAGAACGCACCAGGGTCGGGACATAGAGGCGGTTGAGGGGTCCGTTGCCTGGGCCTGGCTGGGCGCGAAGAGCCGCCCTGACCACAGAGTCGATGGCCCAGGTGACGACACCCACCACTCGGGCTGGGGGCAGGATGGGGTCAGGGGTGTCGGGGTCGGCTGCCTCCTCCGCGAACTGCCGGGAGAGGGCGTCCGCCTTGGTGTTTCGGGAGCCTGGGCGGTAGGAGAGGGTAAAATCAAAACGGCTGAAAAATTGGGCCCAGCGTGCCTGCCGGTCGTTTAACCGCTTGGCGGTCTTGATGTAGGTGAGGTTGCGATGGTCTGTCCACACCAAGAACGGCAGCTCAGCCCCCTCGAGCCAGTGCCGCCACTCAACCAGGGCCTCGTGGACTGCCAGCAGCTCCCTGTTCCCCACGTCGTAGTTGCGTTCTGCGGGGGTGAGACGCCGGGAGAAAAACGCGCAGGGGTGGAGCGGTTTGCCCTCTTCAGACCGCTGGGAGAGGACGGCTCCGACGCCCGTGTCTGACGCGTCCACCTCCACGACGAACGGCCGGGCTGGGTCTGGATGGCCGAGCACCGGAGCCTCCGTGAACAACCCCTTCAGGGTCTCAAACGCAGCGTCCGCCTCCGGGGTCCAGGAAAAAACTCGAAGAGTGGATGTGAGCTCGTGGAGAGGGGCTGCCACCTTGCTGAAGCCACGGATGAAACGGCGATAGAACCCCGCAAACCCCAGGAACTGACGCAATTCAGTCCGGTTGGTGGGTTGGGCCCACTCCACCACCGCCTTCACTTTTCGGGGGTCGGTCCGGACGTGCCCCCCCTCCACTATGTACCCCAGGAACTCCACTGAGGCCGCGTGAAACGTGCATTTCTCCGCTTTAACATACAGGCGGTTCTCCAAGAGCCGCTGGAGGACCAGGCGGACATGCTGCTCGTGCTCCTGCTGGGAGCGGGAAAAAATAAGAATGTCGTCCAGGTAAACAACAACAAAAATATTTAACATGTCCCGCAAAACGTCATTCACGAGGGCTTGGAAAACGGCAGGGGCATTTGTGAGCCCGAACGGCATTACCAGGTATTCAAAGTGCCCAAGGTGTGTGTTAAACGCCGTCTTCCACTCGTCGCCCTCCCTGACACGGACGAGATGGTAAGCGTTGCGCAGGTCTAATTTCGTGAAAATGACAGAGGTGGTGAGAGGCTCAAACGAGGAACTAAGGAGAGGGAGGGGATATTTGTTCTTGATGGTGATGTCGTTGAGCTGACGGTAATCGATGCAGGGCCTGAGCGAGCCGTCCTTCTTGCCAACAAAAAAAAAACCCGCTGCCACCGGGGATGAAGAGGGACGGATGATACCAGAGGCAAGGGACTCGGATATATACTCCCGCATCGCCTTTTTCTCGGGGAGGGAGAGGTTATACAACCGGCTAGAGGGACGCGGCGCATCCGGGATGAGGTCGACCGCGCAGTCGTAGGGTCTATGGGGAGGTAGAGAGAGAGCGCGTTCCTTGCTGAACACGGGGGCTAGGTCGTGGTAAATAGTAGGAACGCCAGACAGATCCGGAGGTAAGGGGTCAGGCTTGAGCGTCCTAGGGGAGCCAGGGGCAGAACGGAGACAGTTGGCGTGGCATGCGACGCTCCATCCGAGGATCTGCCCTGTGGACCATGAGACGTGGGGATCGTGTCTCTGGAGCCAGGGTCTCCCTAACACGAGCGGGGCCGTGGGCGAACAAATAACAAAAAAACGCATGGTTTCTACATGGTTGCCGGAGATGGAGAAGGAAAGGGACTTAGTGCTGTGTGTAACTTTCCCTAGTGTGTGCCCATCCAGGGCGTAGGCAACCAGAGGGGTTTCCAGGAGAACAAGGGGGATACCAGCCTGCCGGACAAGCGTGCTGTCAATGAAACTGTCGTCTGCCCCAGAGTCCAGAAAAGCGCTAACGGTCAATGACTGGCTGTCCCAGGAGATCGAGGCAGGGAATAACATACTAGGTGAGCTCTTGTTCTGGGGCAGCGTCAGGTGGCTTACTAGTAACCCCTCAGCTAGTAAGCCCTGTCTTTTGGGCGGGTAGGACAGGCACGGATGAAGTGACCGGGCTCCCCACAGTATAAACAAAGCCCTCCGCGCATGCGCTGTTCGCGCACCGCTTCCGAGAGCCGTGACCGGGCTACCTGCATCGGTTCCTCCTCGGACTCGGCTGGACGGAGAGCCGGTGCACGCTCGTTGGGTGTCGTGAACCGTGGTTCGGGGTGGAATCGGGGAGCCGGGGGAGAGGATCTAGGGGCCGCTGGAGGAAGACGGTGACAGCGCTCGGCGCGTCTCTCACGGAGACGTTGGTCCATCATGAGAGCCAGGTCCACCAGCTGGTTGTAGGTCTCGGGTCTGTCCCTCATAAGACCGTCCTTGACAGCCTCGCTAAGGCCCCGTCGGTAGGCACTGAGGAGGGCCTTGTCTCCCCACCCACTGTCGGCCGCAAGGATGCGGAATTCAACGGTATACTCCGCGACAGAACGAGAGCCCTGCTGGATTACATGGAGGCGTGTAGCGGCGTCACATCCGTCTACGGGGTGGTTAAACACCAGAGTGAACTCCCTACGGAACCGCATAATCTGAGGTGAGTAACCCGTTCTGATCTAGCGCGGCTGTAGCCCATCTAAGGGCCCTACCTGTGAGGAGTGACATGATGTATGCCACCCTAGCCCCGTCAGAGGCGTACCGGCTAGGTTGGTAGCGAAATGCTAATTCGCATTGACTGAGGAACCCACGGCAGAGATCGAAGTCGCCCTCGTAGGGCCTAGGGGTGGCTAGGTTCGGCTCTCTCTCCGGAGCGACGGGCGCAGGAGCCTGGTACGGGGGAGACGCTGCCATGGGTTGAGCGGCGGGGGGCGGAGGTTGGGACTGCGCCCGAGCGGTGCTGTCCAGCTGATCCAGACGAGCCACAATCAGTGCAAAGGCGTCGGTGAGCTGGGTCTCCAGGCTGGCTAGCCGTCCCTCGTGCCGCTGGACAGCCCCAGAGAGAACGGAGAGGGCCGAGACGTTGGGTACCGGTGGAGCCGGGGCGTCAGCCGCCCCTGTGCCGCTGGGGTCCGTCAGGGCCAGATCGTAATGTTGTGCGGTACGACCCGGGGGGACCAAAGAAGCGGCACAGAGCGGTTGATCCGTTAGCCCGTGGGTTTGTTTATTTCCAGGACGTAGGGAAGGGGATATGCGGGAGAAAGTGTGGTGCGCCGAATGGTCTCGGAGTATGGGATGTGTGAATACCTATGTGTAGTGCGTAGTGAAGACTATGTGTGTGGTCTACCGTGGGTGCGGGGTGATATAGGCGGGCAGGGTGTTGTATGTATGTGCGTGCGCCTGGCTACAGTACAGTCCGAGAGTCCAAGGGATGTCCGAGGGAGGAGGCGAGCGTGGTACCGGGAGATCCGTCCGAGGGTGTCCAGGGGTTCGGGGGTGGTTCGAGGGGTTCTGTGGGTCCGGGGAGACGGGGAAGGGATCCGCGGGAGGCCGAGAGGAACTGGGGCCGGAGAGACGCGAGGGAGGGTCCGTGGGAATCTTGGAATAAAAACACAAAACGGGGTAAGGCAGGGTCCGGGAAAGAAAAGGCAAGTTTGACTAGGAATCACAGGGAGCGAGATTTGTACCGTGTACATAAGGCTACGATCTGGCGATGAACTGCCGGTCCCGCTGGTTCTTGTAGCAGCGGAGGCAATCAGCGACAGGTGCGCTGATTGCCTGATGGAGACCGGCTGCGTCGTCGCCTAGCCAACGCTCTCATTGAGCGCGCAGAGGTGGTGGGCTGGTCAGACGGCGTCGGAGAGGCAGACCGTGACGCGCTCCGCGCACGCCCCACAACAAATGCTCCAGTGTTCTTTAGGTCAAACCTTGCTAAGTTAATAAGTAACTTCAGAACATGCACAACTTGTGTAGACATAGAGCGCACACAGGTCTACTCTATGCACACACACACACACACACACACACACACACACACACACACACACACACAAACACGCGCGCACACACACACACACACACACACACACACACACACAAACCAGCAGTAAGTTTTTAATAATACCTCATGGTATGATCTCAGTCATATAATCACTCTTGGTCATGCCCTACAATTATTCAGTGTTGCAGTCAACAACCCTGAAATAGACTACTGACCTAATTTAAGCTTAGGCTACACAGTCTACTAAAGTTTCTATCTTAAAAGAAAGCAGGGTGTGATGATATGGGGTATTTTGTTGATGGGTACACACTACTTATAAAACGACGTTGGAGGATTTAGAAGTTGTCGTACAAATTGACCTGCGGTCCATACGCATCCGACAACACTTCTGATAAAAGAGGAACATGCAAACAGGTGGCAATAAAACGACTCGGAACACACCAACTAAAGCAAAAGTAAAATAGCCTATAGGCGTGTAGCCGATGCCACTGCAAACAGTGTGTTCACCTGTCTACCGGAATATAAATGAACCCGAACTCTTCTTCCCCTTTAGAAGAGGTGTGTAGCCTAGTCTATATAATTTCTATACCTTATGAATGCCAAACTCCTGAACATTAAGCGAATATTAAAAAACTCACCATCTTGCCACTGCAATTTGTGAGTAGTGCAGTTTAAGTTCGCCTGTATTTCTCCTGAAAATATCTTATTTTAAGTTCTTGACCAAAACACTAGTATCTTTGGAGGAGACATCCTCGGGTCTCCCAGAATGCTGTGCGTAAAGTTGCGAAAGCTCCAGGCGGCACCGCGCCCTGTTTTCCTCTCGCCGCCTCGGGATTGGCTCACACCTGTCAGATCGAGCTGGGCAAGGTGCACTAGTAGGCTACAGCGATTGCCATGGGGAGTAGTCTGGTCTTCTTGTGTCAAACTGGCGTATGTCAAGTGTGGCCACGCTGGATAAAGTCATAATAAAATTTGTTAAAGATTATCTGGCATCGCTCACGCCAAACCTATTATAAATCATAAACAGGTCTATTGCCTAGTCGGTCTTCACAAACGAGGAATTTGCTTTGGTATTTCTAATGTTGCACATAAGGCACATATCCATTCACTTGTATAGGCTAAAGGCTTTCAAAAGCACAGTCATTGCCGATTGAACTTGAATGAACCACATCAGAGCTGCCTCGCCGCTGGGTGGCCAGGTGCCACCCGGTACGATGCAAATTCACACACGTGGTTTTGGTCCATGTTAAAACGGGAGGACAGAGCGCAGTTACGGTCGAGAGGATTCCGGAGGTCACCATGTCTCTTTACCGAAACTCCGCCTGGTTTCTGAAAGGACTGACTGAATTTACCAGGTAAGACAAAACTTTTGTCAATTTGTCAATTTTTACTTTGCTGAAGTGTTGAGGCCTAGTTATTTTATTATTTATAGGACAACCTCTTGCCTCCCCTCCAACCCCCCCCCCCTCCGACCATTCAATGAATAGTCAATAACATTAATTTATCAATAGGCTACTATTTTCTGGTGCCTGTGTGTCATGGATCAAACAAATTACATCTAACTGTAATCAATGAAAGGTAATGTCCTGTTTTTTTGTTTTTAGTTTTTTAATCAATATTTATATTCATAATATTATATAGGTCACTGTAAATAATTTCCTTGTACAATAGTTGAGGTATGGGAGTGTGGATGGGAGAGGGTAAGCGAGCTGTCTGTATCTGTGTATTTGTAGTGTATGTTATGTTATGTTGTTTTGTCTGTATGTCTTTATAATCTTGTATTTGTGTTTCTAGGACCCCCTCGTAAATGAGATGTTGCATCTCAAGGGGCTATCCTTCCAATACATTCAAATTTAAATATGTCTCTCCGCATTACATCCAGGACACATCCACCCACAGTGTGTGTGTGTGTGTGTGTGTGTGTGTGTGTGTGTGTGTTTGTGTTTGCACATGCATTCGTGCATATTAGTGCCTGCGCATACTGTAAATCCACATCTATGATTTTTTTAACCTTGTCCACAACCATCGTGTGTTTGTTCATTTTTGTTGTAAGAACTCTGGATATACTGTATATTATTGTATTGCATTTCCAAATAGCAGACTGCCCTGTGTGATGCAAGCATACTGTTTGTAGATCTATTGGCTGACTGATGAGAATCCTGCCTTTGACTGTACGTCTGCCATACTTATAATGTGACACTGATTTTAAGATGATCTGAAACTGTATCTATAGGGAGTTCATAGCGAAAGTTTATGTTTGTCAGTTTAAGATCTAAAATGATAAATATCACCATGTTTCACAGAAGGTATTCTCTATCAGCCTAGATCAGCCTCTATCAACTTATGTGGAATTAGTAGAAGGCCATAGGGAGTCATAGAGCAACAATACTAGATATAGTTCAGGTTGAAGTGCCTTGCTCAATGGCACAAGGGTCTTGAAACCAGGTTGACATGTATCTCTAACTATCTTCTGAATGACCAACCCATAGGGTGGACTAACTCTGCCTGTAGTCATTGCTTCTGCTAGTTAGGAGCCAGAATCATCACACAGGATATGAGAACTGTCAGTGAACTAGGAACTGCTCCAACAGACAGGAGTGAAATCCACAGAAAGTTCTGTTTTAAAGTCAGCCTAACTGAGAAGCACTTGATTGAACTCTGCTCTTGATCTGCACTTAATTGGAACTTTTAACGGTGTGTACTAGCCCTCAGCAATACAACTACGATAGACTGAAACTAATGGCTTATCCTCAGGCCACACACTGTCCTTCCACACCATAACAACAACGATAACCCCTCTGAAGAAGAGGTGCTTTTGTCGTCCTTTCCCTCATCCCTTTGTTCAGTGTTGTCTTTTCTCCCAGAAAGCCTTCTCTTTCTTTCTCCGTCTCTCCATCCCTCCCTACCCGCCCCGGACCCGGCCTGCACTAATAGCTTGCTGCATGACACGGCGGAACAGAGCTCGCATTTAGCCCCAAAATAATCGCTAAATGTGGCAGCGCCTTGCTCCCTCTGACCCCCCCCCCCCCCCCCCCGGAGCCTTGCAAACAATAGCTGCCATTGAGGTGCTTGACTCCACGCACACAAGCCGCTGTCGCTGTCACCAGTGGGGGCCTCAGATCCATCCCCTGCACTCTCCTCCTCCTCTCATTAGCAAAGGGATGATGCAAGATGCCGCGTCTCTTTGTTAGTGCCTGAATGTGTGAACTTGTCCTGATCTGACACGGTGGCTGTGGGGTTGTCTCTGGATACACGTTGACCTTGTATCACCCTGTGCAGTTTACATGTTTATGACATACAGTACTTGGTTACTGATGCACACACAGCCACACAGACACACACACACATACATGCACACATGCACACACACACACACGCACACACAGACACGCACGCACACACACACAGACACGCACACACACACACACACAGACACGCACACACACACACACACACACACACATACACACGCACACACACACACACACACACACACACGCACACACACACACACAGCATAAATACAGTCCAAAATCCATCTAAGCATTGGAGACTTTTTTCAACACTTAACAATGTGTATGTGTGTGTGTGTGTTGTAGGAATGCCTTCCTGTCAGCAGCTAAGCGGTTTGTGGAGAAGGACCTGGAGGTGTCCATGGCCGGCAGGTCCTTCATGATCACAGGAGCCAACAGCGGCATAGGGAGAGCTGCTGCCATGGCCATCGCCAAGAGAGGTACGCTACAGTCGACATCCTGTCCAGGAAGTGGCAGGGTTGTAATTCAAAGCTGGCACTATTTGGTGCACTTGTTTCCCAGTATTACCGATAACAGCAGATTCATTGAAGCATAACAATGAAGCAGTAATAGATGGGTCCGCTGAGGGAGTGAAAGCCAGTGACCTGGTGTGCCTCCCCTCATACCCCCACAGGTGGTACGATCCACATGGTGTGCAGGAACAAGGACAAGGCAGAGGAGGCCAGGGCTGACATCGTCAAGGAGACAGGAAATAAGGTAAGTATAGGGACAACCCAACCAAAAACCTACAGGGGGCGGGAGGGGTCTTTTTGACCCCTGTACTTTATAAACCGGAACCTACTCACAACCTCACAAGTATTTCTGTCTCATCAGGAAGTGTATGTTCACATTCTGGACCTGAGTGAGACCAGGAAGGTGTGGGAGTTCGCCGAGGCCTTCAAAAAGAAGTACAAAGCTCTCAATGTCCTGGTGAGCAATGAGGAAGTTTGATCTCCACCCGCAGCCATGCTTGGATGATCCTACGGCATGCGGTATAAAGTTATGGAACACTGCTACCAACGAGTGTCTCCTTCCCTTTGGCCCTTGTCTTGTTCCTGAGTTTACGGTGGGGTTTATTTATTCATGTGTGTTTTGCTATCCGGACAGATTAACAATGCAGGGTGCATCATGACCCAGAGGGAAGTCAACACTGAAGGACTCGAGAAAAGCTTTGCCTGCAACGTCCTGGGTGAGTAGAGGAGGAGACACGTTTGAGATGCCTTCCCTGGACACACTGGTTAAAACACAACAACTTCCTCCTCTTTTCTCTTCTCTAGGTGTGTATATTCTGACCAAGGCTCTGATCCCCTTACTGGAGAAGAGTCCAGACCCCAGAGTGGTGAGTCACCAACCAACAATCCTTGGCTTGTTTACTTAGAGGAGTGTCCCTGTGTGAACTGCTGGACATCTCGCCTTCTCTCTCTCTTTCTACCACCCTCCCCTCTTACACACACACACATACACACTGACACCCCCCCTTCAATATTAATGTCATACAACTAGTCAGTTCTGGTTGGCTGAACTCTGTTCATCATCATCATCATCATCAACAACAACAACAACAACAACAACAACAGAGGGATGTTTTTAAAGTGCTTCCTGTTTATAATTATTTAATGTGTCCTGTCCTGCTCCAAAACCCACGTCCTCTCCCCACATCCTTTCCTCAGATCACGGTGTCGTCTGGGGGAATGCTGGTGCAGAAGCTGAGGACCGGCAACCTGCAGTCAGAGATTGGGCGCTACGAAGGCCCCATGGTCTACGCCCAGAACAAGGTGTGGGTGGGAAATGAAATGTCACAGTACATACACCTACAGTATGATAGGATTCGCTTATATATAAGATTACACGGTTACACTGCTTGGTTTGTTGGTGATTCAAATAGTGATATCAAGCTTGAACTGGTCCCAGCATGTGTGTGTACGATATAGTTACTGTGTGTGTGTGTGTGTGTGTGTTACAGAGGCAGCAAGTGGTGATGACAGAGCAATTCGCCAAAGCCCACAGCAACATCCACTTCTCGGTGATGCACCCTGGCTGGGTGGACACCCCCGGTACTTAACACACGAGTACACTGTTACCGCTACTACTAAACGCTTACTACCGCATGAATACCAGCTAGAAATATGAATTACCTTTAACATTATATTGTTTGAATATATGTTAACATATATTCCTCTCTCTCTCTCTCTCTCTCTCTCTCTCCCTCATAGCGGTGGCCAACGCCATGCCTGACTTCCACAGCTCTATGAAGGAGAGCCTGAGGACCCCGGAGCAGGGGGCGGACACCGTGGTGTGGCTGGCCGTGTCCGAGGCTGCCGGTGCCAGGCCCAGCGGGCGCTTCTTCCAGGGTAGGAGAGACGTCCACTTCTGTGCCCTCCTCTTCTACTGGATGGCACGCTTTGATTATTTCCATAGTTTGATGCATTGTGGGTTTTGTCGGTTGACTACCTGAAGCCGTAGACACGCGGATGGAGTTTCGACATAGGAGGCAGGAGGAGAAGGATAGCTATTGTAGAATCCAGTAGAATTAGCTTGTTGGCTAACATGTGAGGTTTTAATTTTTCCTCTCGCTTTCTTTCTCTCTCTCTCTCTCTCTCTCTCTCTCTCTCTCTCTCTCTCTCTCCCTTTATCTCTCTCTATCTCTTCTCACAATCAGCTCTCTGTGCCCCTGGAGAAAACAGGGGCTCTCTTAAAGACAGCCAATCCATTCAGTACAGAATACTTCTCAGTGCAAAGAATTTAGGAGAGTTGAAGGAGAGAGAGAGAGAGAGAGAGATGAGATGCAGTATTTGATCTTTGAGAGGGTGCGCCTTCCCAGTGTTTTGTTTGTGGTGCTAAACCAGTCACATAATTACAAGTTCCATACCCTAAGGTGGAAAGGTAGTGCAGACACAGGTGTTCAGGGTAACAGAATTTTATCAGTTTCACCGGTTTATTTTGGCAATGTGCCAAACAAATAATGCTAAGCGGAAACAGGCCTATTCTTTCGCCCCGATGGCCTTCATCAGAGCATGAAAGACAAGATGCAGTGTTTGTCAGAGTGCGTCAGTCAGGAGGCTTGGGGGTGTAGAGAGGAGAGGGGTGGTCTGGCATAGGTCCACTGCAGCTGGAGTGGGCGGCTCTTGGTACCAGATACTACCAGAGAGTACAGTGGATGTGCCCACACCCGCCCACACCCACACACATACACACACACACACACACACACAGTACTGTGACCTCAATGACTTACGGTAGAAGCGGCAGAGAAACTCCAATTGAGTCACACACACACACACGCACACACACACACACACACACACACACGCACACACACACACACACACACACACACACACACACACTGCTCTCATCAATATGCATTTCTTTACCCAGGTCAGGTCAGGGCTCCTAAGGGCAACATTTTTGCTTTGGTGAATCTTTTCTCTAACCTTATTAGCACAGGGTATATGGTAAGGGTATATGGTAAGGGTATATGGTAAGAAATTAATAAATTGCATGTGCTCCTAACAGATGATTATGTTGTTTATGAATTTATGCTATGGTTGTTCTATGCCTCTTTCGTTATCTGAATGTATGCTTGAGTGTGTGTGTCTGGGTTTGTGAGTGTGTGTGTACTGTATACAGTATACGTGTATATCTGTGGGAATAACTCTCTCTCTGTGTGTGTGTGTGTGTGTGTGTGTGTGTGTGTGTGTGTGTGTGTGTGTGTCAGACCGAAAGATGGTGTCTCCCCACCTGCCCCTGGCCTGGACCCACAGCTCACCATTAGAGGAACAGAAGTTCATGAGTGTCATGGAGGACCTGGCCAAGACTTTCCAGCCCCACTGAGCTACTGGGACCAGTGACACACGCACACACACACACGCACGCACACACACACACGCACGCACGCACGCACGCACACACACGCACGTAGGCACACACACTTCAGCATTGCTAATGCCAGCCTACACACATTGTGTGTTGCAGTTACGGCAATACTTTCTAACATTTTTCTAGCACTTCTTAAAAACAGCTATTTATTTTAACACTGGTGTATTTCTGCTTTCATTCATTCTTGCATAACCTGCACTTATAGTAAGTGAGCCATGTTTGATGGTCACTCTGCTTTGTCTTGGCCTTTCCTTGAAGAGGTCATGACCTTCTCTGTAAACTACTGATAGGGAAAGCACTGGTCAGTTTTGTCCATGTTAAACCCAACACACTCCTACTGCAATAGCACTCCATTTCACCCTGCCTCTTACCACAGTGACTTAATGGAAGCTGTCGCTCAGATGGGAATCTGATTCGACCTAAGTCACGTCACTCACCTCCATCTATCAATCACATGCCGCCGCTGGCCAATGGGCTCAACCTAACCTGCCTGGGTATGTTTGTCTTGAATGTCTCACCAACTAAATGTTATTTTATAATAGCAGCCCTGTGTTTGCTCATGAAGTAAAATACTAAAGACTGTATGTAAATAATCTCATATGCTCCGACACAAAAGTTGATAAGCGAATCTTAGATTGAGCCCTGGCTTGAGTGGTGCTTCCCTATCAGTCACACTAGAGAGACCAGAGACAGAGATGACAGAAACTTACCTGAATTACCTGAACCAGTATTACCTGACATGTGGTACAAGAAGGGCCTTCCTTATATGAATCTAATATTTATAAAATAAAAGCACTTTAACAGTTTGTCTGCTCATTGTAATCAACTGCAATATTCATGTTTTCTGTGAATTCAAGCTTGAATAAAAAAAATAATTTATGTGAAAATAGCTTAGCAAGTTATTTGACATTGATGTGTGAGTCACTTTATGTAGTCATAAAAATAGTCACAGACAGGTCATAATGTCTTTATTAAGCATTTATTTCATACCTCCCTATGATCTGATGGAAGTCACAGAGAGACTAACGTCAGTACTGTATTATCAACAAGGGTCCTTTTAAAAAATACAATTATTAGTTATACAACATTGTGTTTGAATAGCCAGTTTCTTTTACAAGTAAGTATGATGTGATAAAAAAAAAGCCAAAACAAAATGCATAAACAGATTTACATACTATCATAAGCCAGAGTTTGAAAAAAAACTGAACAGGGATTCTACTGTAAAAAAAAGAAAAGAAAAAAAGGTTGGCCTGTTTACTGTACCTCAAATCAAAATGATATGGACAAAAAAAGAACTCAGTCTGGAACTATTTTAAAAAAATCCATGTTAAATAAGCTATGTATTCTTCATAGCTCTTCACTGAAGAGTAAGACCTCATGAGTATATTTCAGCAGTTATACACAAAGGGAAATCTCATAGTCAAGCGGTTAAGAGGCGTGGCTCCTCATAAGGTAAACCTTATACATATCTGCTTCTGGGCCCAGTGAAAACTGGGACTTTAATATTCATTCTCTCATACATCAGGAGAGGGCGCGTCCCCGTGTGGTTACTGGTTACAACAGCTTCATTTTCATTACTGCATCTGCCACACAAAAGATCAACTGGAATCTTGATTGTACTGTAGCAAAGCATGGCCAAGAACCCTGCACATCCTTGATGGCTCTGTGTGTGTGTGTGTGTGTGTGTGTGAGGTGTGTGTGTGAAATCTGTGGGGGATATCTACACATTCCTGTCAATCTATTTCCGACTGTGACATTCTCCCAGCAATATCATTCCACACCCTGTTGGGTAAAATCAACACATTACTGTAGGTGACAGCAGGTTCATGTGTTGCAACACAAACATTTTCATGTTATGACAATACCAGTACAACACTTACTGTATGTGTAGACAGAATCATGCTTGATGTTACCTCTGTGACATCATTACCTCTGTATGAGACCTTACCAACATCTTACATCATAGATCTGAACTAAAACCACTTTCTGGGTAAAGAAAGAAGTAAACAACCTTAAACAAAATCATCATAAATACAGTACACTGCTACAAATATAAATACACACTACGTGATCCAAACTGGAATGTGACTACATCTGAAATCTTTAATTCCCACTTTAAGTTAATTGTTTTTACTGTACCTAGAGTAAGGCAAGTGTTAGTCCACTACCACACATTAGCCAGAATTTACACATTTGAAGATGCTACACAGCTCAATTCCAGTGGCATCCAAGCATACCCCCCCACCCCAAGAAAGTCAACTTACAAATAAATGTTGGTTTTTAAATACATAATGTTCTTGAAAACCACAATTTGTGCAATTCAGTGCAGGTGGAAACCTTTGAAAAGTGATGAGTTGGAAATATACAGACAGTTTAGTATTTGAGTCAGTCTAATGACTGAAGGAGGGCTGATAAATTCATCTAGAAAAAAAACAAGGTTATGGAGCAGTGTGTGTGTGTGTGTGTGTGTGTGCGCGCGCACGTGTGAAGTGTCATGAGCTGAGCGTTTAGAAGGATCTATAGATAAGGCTCGGTGCATCCCTCTCTCTCTTAAGCCTCATTTACCCACAATCCCACAGTGAAGGATGACGTCAAAATAAGAACACAGACTTGTGAACTTTAGTGCTACTTTTACAGATTAGAGTACTGATGGAGTACCAAAGGGCCTAAGAGGAACCATTTTCTAGGATAAACACACTACCTATTGCAAAAGGCAACAGATTGGTGGATTCATCTGCATTGCTATCTTCAGTCTGGACAAGGTGTGTGTTCAAGATGTGTCTGGGGTCGAGCGCAAACTAGTCAAGGGTTGCAAAGGTGATGGCTCACGCCAGGCATGTCTTGCGCCACCCTCTGATAAGGGTCTTCCATGTTTACCTCCTGAGACAAACAAGTGATTTAAGGCCAACTAGTGAAAGAGAGAGGGAGAGAGATATATAAAGAGAGAACTAGCAAGCACAAGAGAGAAGACATCTCCTTTCCATCAATGGGAAACATCTAATGAGCAAACTACATCTGCTACTGTACAGATTATACACACCAGGAATACAAAAGCTACTGTATGTTACAATGGTCAGTAGAGCTGATGGGTGGGAAGGACTAGTGGACAGATGTGCCTATTAGTATTAGTAGGGAATGAATGGAGGATTTGCAGTCCTAGTGTGGCAGTGCAAGAGAAATGTGGGCTGACCTACTGTGTCAAGGTAACAAAATCAAGACTAGCATAGGTACTACACAACTATCAATATCTATCTTTCTGTATCGTCACAACACATTCAGACACACATGCATACACACAACCGTGTACACAGACACACACCCGCGCACTCACACAGAATTGTGCTTGGGAGTTCAGCTGGACAGGTACACTCTGCAATTGAACCCCTTTTCAGGACTGTGTTACTATCTGGCTTGTATACGCAATCACTTATGCTGTGGCAGCGATGTCCTCAGACTAATTTCAGTCTGCCAGGTCAAAAATGCTAAACTCCCCGATAAAGTGTAGCAGAGACATCTCAAAACAGTTATATGTTTTGAAAATGCTTTGACCGAACTAGCTTCTCCTCTTCTGCGTTTCTGCCATTGAGCTCAATATGTTTCAGCCAGAGGTGGGGCGGCCAGCAATCACAGTGCTCGCCATTGCCATATTGCAACAATAACTTATTTGTTGCACTATAGCTTCCGACCAGCAGTGGCCGATAGCGAGCGCCGTGATCGCTGGGCTCACCACCCGTGGCAGAAGAAAAGCCAGTTCGGTCAATGCATTTAAAAAATATATATTACAGTTAGGTTAAACATGTTTATTAGCAGTGGCTGGCTTTCAAAACCCACCGGCGTGGAAAACACAACCCTTGTGCGTCTGTGAGTGCCTTTGAAACGTCTCTGCTACACTTCATCAAGGAGTTTAGCATTTTTGACGAGGCGGACTGAAATTAATGTGACGCGTCGCTGCCACAGCATAAGGGACCAGCCAGAGAGTAACGCAGTCCTGGAAGGGGCTAACTACAATTCAGACCTGAGACACATTTCAAATACCACACAAACACACTCATACAGAACTGGTCACTCACCAAGTGAAATGCATGTAGTTTTGAGAGGGGTAACCATCAGCACACGTCTACAAACACAAACACAAACACTCATACTCACACACACACACACACACACACACACACACACTCTCTCTCTCTCACTCACTCCATCTCATCACTTTATCTCAGTCTGTCTCTCACACAAACGTACGCGTGCCTTCGTCCATATGTTCAGTCAAACTTGAAAGAGGTGGGAGGAGTCAGATGGATGAGAAGATACAGAGCGGTTTCCATGACTCCCATAGATCCCAGGTCAGACACCTCTCAGGGGCGAACAAGGGCGGAGTTTCGGGACTAAAAGAGGGTGGGTCACTCAACGAGGAGTGAAACCGGTTGCTATGCTGCAGCCAACCACCTGCGTCATGTCCCAGATCTGTGGAGAGAAACAACCAATCAAAAACAAGGTTTTGTGACTCCACCAATCACTGTAAAGACCTTACAGAGTTTGGTAGCGAAACAGTTTGACTTCTAACACAAGAAAAGGGAAAAACAGAAGACCTGATGAATGTTATTATGAGAGTCATATTCAGACGTCATAGACTGACAAAACGTATGTTTGCGGGATTTTAAACCAATTAGGTGTAAATGAGGGGTGTGACCTTGACGACACGGTCGCTGCCACAAGTCACCATCAGGCCACGGGACGGGTCCATGTCCATGTGGGCAATGTTGTGTTTCCCCTCATGGAATGTGGCCAACGCTGTCCGACTGAAGGAAAGCACACACACACGCACGACAAGAGGGGGACATAATTTCATGAGCAAGGGCATTACTGTAGTTTGATCCAATCAGACAGAAAGCGGAAACCGTTTAGGCTGAAATGAACCAGAGGAAAAAGTTTAAAGAGGACAAGAAACTGAAAGAAAAGGGGAGAACAGCAAGAGAGACGAAAGGAGTCTGTCTCGGGACTCACTCTTCCTCCTTGATGGTGTCGAAGCAGGCGTCACACACTCGCACTTGGAACTCAAAGCCCATGATTGGGTAGCTGGAGCGCTTGGAACTACACTTCCCACACACCGCCTGGCCACACTTCCTGCAGTGGTGCTGCACGCAGGAAACACACAAACGTTTCCTCAGGTCAAAGGTCAAGCTTGATATCAAAACCAAAAGAGTTTCTATCAATGGTACTAGGAATACAAATCCCAGATGTTTCTATTTCACTGGTGGGTATGCCATTGTGTGTGTGGGTGTGCCTATGTGTGGGTATGCCTGTGTGTGTGTGTGTGTGTGTTTTCAGCAGGCTACCTGCCGAAGCCCCATGGTCTTGCTGTCCCACATCTGCTTGATGTTCCAGAAGAAAGGCTGCTCGCACTTCTGACACGAGTCACTGTCCAGCCACTGGGGGGCCTTGAGAGAGCGAGAGAGCACAGGAGAAAGAAGAGAGAGAGGGAGAGAGAGGGAGAGAGCACAGGAGAAAGAAGAGAGAGAGGGAGAGAGCACAGGAGAAAGAAGAGAGAGGGAGAGAGAGGGAGAGAGCATAGGAGAAAGAAGAGAGGTAGAGGGAGAAAGAGGGAGAGAGCACAGGAGAAAGAAGAGAGAGAGGGAGAGAGCACAGGAGAAAGAAGAGAGAGGGAGAGAGAGGGAGAGAGCATAGGAGAAAGAAGAGAGGTAGAGGGAGAGAGAGGGAGAGAGCACACGAGAAAGAAGAGAGGTCGAGGGAGAGAGAGGGAGAGAGCACAGGAGAAAGAAGAGAGGTAGAGGCAGAGAGAGGGAGAGAGAGGAAGAGGTAGAGAAAGCAGAAGGGATTGTGACTCGGTGTGCCTTTGAGTTGATGAAATCTAACTACCTTTTCGACACCAGAGGGCAGCAGTGAGTGGTTGGCACTCAGTAACCAAGGAAACGTATCTGCGCACCCAAAGTTATCTGCGCACCCAAGTGAACTCAAAGCCGTCGTCACAGATTCCACTATGTTATATCACAGGCCTTTATGTGCTCACTCCTACTCCTTTCAAATTTCAACTCAGACAGACAAGTCTGTCTGGTGCCTATTTAAACACAAGCCCCGGGTATAGGGAGGGAAAGTAATCTCATCGCCCCCTAGCGGCAGTGTTCCTAATGCCGAGAGAATGCATGGGATTTCTCATAGCACATTTTCTGAAAAATTATATCTCGGTCTACATCGAAAAGTTAGTAGAATGCATTAAATATGATATACTTGGAGACAAGCTTAATTGATTCTGGTGATCATAGTTAATTTTCAATCACAATTATGTATCTATTTTTTGTAACGAGGTGGTAAAGAACTACATACGGCATGCATGACGTCGTTTTGTCTGCCTCTGTGAGCTTGCTGACTCTACCAGCTAACATCTAACACTATACAACCAAATTACAAATCAGTACACCTACGAAAATGCCGATATGCATTGCATGGCTGGCAGAATACTTCAGCAATAACGAAGTGCATCCCACGTGCTGACAATCATTTTAGATCTGGCCATGTAGAAAAATGCCGCTATTTGCAGGGGGAGCTGTTAGGTGTTGTCAGGGCTAGCATGAAGGACCAATCATATCATGTTTTGGTGAGTTAGCATCATAAGTGAGCCTATTACGGTTAGGGGTTAAGGTTAGGGTTACGGACCAGTAAGAATAGCCAGGCGCACCTGCGGATCAGACCATCTAAGACCAGACTGACCAGCTAATACCATCCTAACCAGCTCACGTTAATAGGAGGCTTTGGTTATGACATTTCACAACGTAGCACTGTCCATATGCAATTCAACTCAACTTATTATTCGTATCCATCTTTCCAGCTCTTTGGGATCTCTTGTAAATTAGTAGAATTTGCAACCATTCGTCTCATACCGATGGGAGCAATCTGGCGCAAAGCACAGCATTTTTCTCATGAGTGCATAAGCACGTCCCGGCTTTGTAGTCCATTTATGAAACGAATGGAGCAATTTCCAAAATTTGAAAGAAGGCGAAATACTGTTTGAAATTCTCACAGTTAGTAGGTTATTACTGTAAAGATACTCATTAATTGTTTTGATAACTTCACCGAAATGGCTTCGTAGTAATTATTAGAAAATCCGGTCTATGGGAGTTTACATTGAAACTCCTCTCCGATAGGAACAAATCCGCTAGGGGCGCATGTTTTCACTTTCCCTCCCTATTGTCCTTAAAAAGACATTATGTGGGCGTAACGGCCTTTAGCGATGTGCTCTGGACGCTTGTCGCGAGGTACCTCCTCTCTGGGCGTGTCCATGTTCCACACGGTGATGCCTCCGTCCGCGGAACACGACAGCAGCTGCCTGGTCAGCTGCAGGTAGCGCACCGCCTGCACCCGTTCACTGGCGAGGGGAGGAGGAGAGGACAACGTGGGTCAGACACTGTGGTGTGATCTTTTTGGGGGAGAAATCCTGGGGGGGGCTTTTTGGCGTGTTTTTCAAGGCCTTTTCTGCACGACAGAGGTAGAAGGATGAGAAGAGGAAGTGCAGAAGAACACGGTTCGAGGGCCGGGGTGTGGGAGGAGCTGGCAGGTGGAGGGACATGTAAAAAGGCGGAGCGGCAAAGTCCCCAGACGCACAGCTGGCGGGGACAGAACCGAGAGCCGCCGTTGGCAGAGGGAAGTCAGAGGGGAAGGAGAGAAACATAATAGATAATATGTGATATTATCTGCTAAGCATGTAACGGTAACCGCGGTATTACGGTATCCACAGTATTTTTTGGTCACGCGGTAACCTTGGGACTGGCTCGGTAAAACCGTAGGCTAAACTCACTGTTCTGGACTGGTCAGATGTCTTAGTTATATCAAGCTAACTATTGGCATCGGTGTGTTTATTGGTGTCATATTTATTCAGTTTGAGTAATTTACGATCGAGCTAGCTAACCACCTTTAGCTCAATTGGCTCAGTTGCTGGTTAGCGATGAGAGGCGAGTCCCAGCCCAGCTGATAACCCTCCGTTGCGGGTTGAGGGGATGCAACGGTCGGCTAGGATCATTCTCCTTCATCTCTTCTTTCTCTTCCTCTTCGTCATTTTTTTTCATTATTATTATTATTATTTTTTTAGACCTGTCACTTCTTTCATCCAGTCTCCTGCCATAGAAGCGCAGCATCAGAGATCAGACCTGGGCTCTCTGCTCAGCCTCTTTCCCTCTTCTTCTCACTGCTCAACACACCATCTATACCCACAGACCTCCTCTATCACTGCTCAACAAACCGTCTATACCCACAGACCTCCTCTATCACTACTGAATAGTGGTGCAATGGAACATCGTTGATCCATGATTGTAAGGAAAGCAGAAGCACTTTAAATTAAAAGAAAAAAACTGTACACATCAGAAATGTGTTTAATAAATGCTATGGTGTTTTTTCCAAAGTACAAATCTTCTTCCTCTTTAAATTTTGTGTTTTAAAACTGTGTTTAATACTGTGATATACCGTACTGTGGACCTTGATATTACCGTACCGTGAGTTTTTGATACCGTTACATGCTTATTATCTGCTGATTATTATCCATGGCTCTGAAAGCCATTTTGGATCGAGCTGTAGCTCTAACAATAACATATTTTCATACCTCACACACACACAAACCCACATACACGCCATTCTTACTGGTGTCCCTGCAGCAGTAGCGTGCGTCCCTTGCGTCCCCCAATGTCCCACATGATGACGCTGTGGTCGGACGCCCCGGAGAACAGCAGCCTCTGGACCGGATCCCACCAGAGAGCCCCTATACTACCTGTCTCACACACACACACACACACACACACACACACACACAGACACAGACACAGACACAGACACACACACACACACACACACACACACACACGCACGGGGGGGGCAAGAGGGTGAGAGGGCAAAATAGCAAGAGAGACGGAAAGAGAGAGACGACAGGAAGTTATAGTGCAGTCATGTGCTTGATGAAGGCTTGCAGTGAGTCACGGGAGAAACTACGGAACATCCAGAAGAAGCCAAGTCTCCCATGTGATGGGAACAAAATCACAGCAAGACACTACACAAGGTGTCACAACACTGTCTGACACGATACATACTAGCATAGGCTGTTAGTCAACCACATAGTTTAGAATAGCACAGATTGCGCCGTACAGTATGTTACAGAAATCATTGTATCATCCTGTGGAATGTTCCATCTCAATACCTGTTTTTTTGAGTTGGGGAGCAGGAAGATTAATAAAGAGACAAGACATTATCCTGTGTGTGTGTGTGTGTGTGTGTGTGTGTGTGTGTGTGTGTGTGTGTGTGTGTGTGTGTGTGTGAGAGAGAGAGAGTGTGTGTGTGTGTGTGTACTGTACAGTATGTCGTACTGTACGGGATGTCTGTTTGTATATCCATGTGTGTGTGTGTGTGAGTGTGTACTGTATATCGTACAGTACGGAATGTCTGTATGTCCATGTCTGTGTGTGAGTGTATGTCCATGTCTGTGTGTGTGTGTGTGTGTGCGTGTGTGTGTGTAGTCATGCAAACTTAAATACTTTGCCGCATCTCGTGGGGAGAGCAGCAACAACAGCGGCAGCAATGTTTTAGAGGACGTTCAGACCAGGGGTTTGAAAATGTGGGATTTCTGAGTTTCTGGGTTTGAATCTAAAAAATGATTGAAGCCCGATCAGTTGGTAAAATAGCCCTTCAAATAACCAATTTTATGTAGG
Source organism: Borostomias antarcticus (assembly GCF_949987555.1). Taxonomy (NCBI): domain Eukaryota; kingdom Metazoa; phylum Chordata; class Actinopteri; order Stomiiformes; family Stomiidae; genus Borostomias; species Borostomias antarcticus. The sequence goes on along the minus strand of NC_140234.1, from coordinate 48,053,439 downwards.
TTACTGTCTTTGCTGTAGCTAATCCAAAAAAGCAGTTTGCAATTTAGACCGTTCAAACTGAGAAACGTAGCCTACATTACGCTATAAGCAACGGCAACCAGCTTGTCAGAGAAGCCTAGCAGCCTACTGCCCCTGTAGCAGTTCCCTGCCCCTGTAGCAGTTTACTGCCCCTGTAGCAGTGCTCTACTGCACCTCTTGGTTACGGGTTGTAATATTATTTCCCTGCCGCTGCCACTGTCGTTGTTGCTCTCGCCAGGAGGTGCGGCGAAGTATAAGTTGGCATGACTGTATGTGTGTGTGTATGTGTGTGTGTATGTGTGCGTGCGCGTGCATGCGTGTTACTGTACCTTCGTGGCCCTTCAGTGTGGTGATGGTGGAGTAGGTCTGTCTCTCCAGTTTCAGCAGGGTGATCTGACCTGAGTAGTCACCCACAAAGGCATGCTGCGTCTCGTTGTCATATCTGGACACGGGAGTTAGGGAGGGACAGAGGGAGGACGAAGGATGGACACCACAGACTGTGCGTTCTGCAAATATGACGAACAGAACACGCACACACTTCTGTCATGGCCAAACGCACACTTAGCTCCCTTCTACCGAGCGCACGTACACACAGACACACACACAAGCGCATGCCCAGTCCATGAAGGATACTGAAGGCAGGAGGCCCAGGAGCCGAAGTAGTGTCTTCCCAGCATGCTGCCGCTCTGGGTGCACATCCAGCTCACGCTCTTGTCATGTCCGGTGCTTACTACCCACTCGCTCTCCAGAGAAAACACCATGTCTGACACACGGTTCTGATGGGCTGGGAACACACGCACACGCACACGCACACACACACACACACACACACAGGATTAAATATGTATTCTACACACAAATGGTTTTAACTGTTGTTTATCTCATTTCATTACGCTAGCCCCACATGGGACAAACCACATCTTGGATTTGCCCTTTCAATAGAGGCTTAAACAGAGGCTATCCATTGAAGACGTTTCATGGTCTTCAGCAGGCTTTATCTAGGTCAGGGAAACGGGCCCTTAACCGGTTGAATTCATCCCCCTCCAATCATCATTCAGCCTCTCTCTTTATGTCTGAGCAATGAATCACTAGTGAACTCTAGTTCACTCTGAGGAGCCATCTTAGAACTTATTTGGCTGGAAGAGAATGTGTGGGGGGAACAAAAAAACGGATGGAAACTTCTTCGGTGACATCTGGTTTTCTGGCTCGCAAGCAAAATCTTCTCCAGTTTCCTAAAGCAGGATTTTCCAGTGATGAGAGGAGAATCAAGACTGGACGGCCTCAGCGTTAGTCACAGAGATCGGGTTCTCTAAACTAGGATGGTGGAAGAAGGGGAAAGTGACCAGGATAATCAACCGATATGCCAACATGAGGGGAGTCTAACCACAATATGCCTGAACTGGGAGGACTTCCACACCTCTTTCACCCAGGGGTTGGATCTGGGTTTGTGTGTGTGTGTGTGTGTGTGTGTATAGAGGGGCTAGGGCTTCAGTAACATCATACTATGCTTCCTGTGAGAGTCCACAGAGAACAGCGACGTTTGCCCTGAGGCATGCTGGGAGCGCACCACATGATTTCTCATGAGACAGGGTGGGGCCTCTGAAAACAGTTAGATGTGTCTCTCTCTCTCTCTCACACACACACACACACACACACACACACACACACACACACACACACACACACACACGCGCACAAAGATCTAACTTACAGTACACAACATAGGCCTACTATTTCCACTGTAATTGCAGAGTATTATACCCATTTGATACATTAACCTTCCATGACGAACCACTACAGAGACCATATCTTTTCTTTTGCCTACCTAGGGCTTTCAAAAGGCAGGAAAGCCCCTTGTCAGATCTCACCTGGATATGTCTTGACATGGTTCATCTTGTTGAAGTCCTCAGAGATAAGAAATTCCTGCAAGGAAACAAAGTAAACATCTATTCTCTTGTTACTCCATATAACATACATGCGTGTTTGTTTTACAGAGCAGAGAAAACACTCAATATTGGATCAGTGACAACCAGAATTCCAGGTTTTCAGTTTTCCCCTTTGGCCTTCTCAAGGATTCAAGGATCTCTATTTGTTCGAGATCCGGGTCTCTATTTGTTCGAGATTCAGGTACAAGATCCGGGTACCATGTACATTCAAATGCTTCTCGAACAGAACGGGAGTTATAAGACTGTAGTTTCATTATTAGGTCATTATTCAAAGCTTTTCCTTCACTCACCACAATGGCTCCATTGTCTTGGCCTATAAAGATGCGTCTGCTGTCATGGTGGTAGGACATGCAGGAGCATGGTGCTGGGATGGATACACACACACACACACACACACACACACACACACACACACGCACACACACACACACACACACACACACACACGGGTGAGCATCACTTTCATTTCATCTTTTGAAACCTACTATTTCATAGCATATCTAGGCTACTTCCTCTGGAAATGTGATACTTACAGGAGACAGTGTGATAGATGCTGGGCCAATACTGGCCACTGTCTCTCTTCAGCCAGACCCGGATCGTTCTGGGGAAACCAAACAGAAATGTCAGCTGCCTCTATGGCTTTGGGGAGAGAGCAGTGTAGTGTTTTCAAACAACAATAACTATGTTTAAGGAAACCAGGCCAGGTCTAGCCTGGCTTATGTACGTGGCTGGCTTGTTTCTGTTCAGGACCGGTAGGACGGAAGCTAGTCATGCCACTGAAGTAGCTGTGAACTGAAATGACATGAAATAATGTCTGATAAATTAAGATAGGTCTTGTCACCTGGACACATCAGTTCCAATGCTTCCAATGCTAGTCCAGCACAATAAGAGCGGGATAGCCAGTTAGCTCATGAGCTCACAACAACGAGCAGCAGCTTCCATAACATTAATGGTACGGGTCAGTGGCTAAAGCTACACTGAAGTTACACTGATAACATAAAGTCATCCCCACCGGGTCTTTAACCCCGGTCTCTGGGTGGGAGTCCAATGCTCTGACCACTACTCTACTTGTGCAGTGGAGATCGGCGAGTTGATTTTGGCGTCTTTCTTCCAGTCCCTAGTGTGGGTTGGGGTTAGAATAAGGGTTGGGTTGGGACAGGATCTGACCTATAAGGCAAGGGGTAAAGGTTGAACATGTGGAGGTTTGGGGTATACTCCCATAAAGTAATCCCCACCAGGTCTTGACCTCCGGTCTCACGGGTGGGATGCTCTCACCACTACTCTACTTGTGCAGGGGAAATAGGCAGGTTGATTTTGGTGTGCTAGGACTACTGCCTCTCGTTAATTACATGGTATTTCACTTCATATTTTTTGTATTTTGCTATTCTGTATATAATTAGACACTACTATTGCTCTTTATTGCTACAATGTAACAAATAAACTGCTTTGTATTTGTAAACTCTGTGTATGTTTTTTGTAATTTTATATTCTGTATATATTTAGAATTTAGTAGGAAAGAAAGGAAGACAACATTAGGGCTTTTGATTTCTCTTTTTAGAGTTTACCCTGCCTTGGAGAATAACCTACTCTCACATAGGAGAGGTAGGGGTACACAGGCTTCCCGTTTGTGCCAGTAGCCAAGTGGAACCTTCGTCCTGCGCTTGTGTGAGATGAGATAACTTCACACCACCAGGTGGTTGTAGTCTGTATCATTAAGGAGGGAATGGATGTCCACCGGATGTATAAAATGTAAACAACAGCGTTTGTTTAGCTAAATATACAGACTAGAGGAGTTTCGCTCAGCATAGACGGTAATCTTTGAGAATGTCCCACGTGGGAGTCCAATGCTGGAGTGAAAGGATGAACGTGTGGAGGTTTGGGGTATAGTCCCATAAAGTCATCCCGACCAGGTCTTGAACCCCGGTCTCCTGGGTGGGAGTCCAATGCTTTCACTACTTGTGCAGTGGAGATCGGCGGGTTGATTTTTGTGCCCTTCTTCCAGTCGCTATAGGTTGGGGTTAGAATAAGGATGTCAATCCTATTTGAGGACCTAGCAATCAGTGACATCCATCATCTTTCCTTATTTGAGTCAGGATATTGCATTCAATGTACTTAACCCACCGTGTCAATTCCAGGGGAGGCGATAATTCTAACCCTCACACACTTCTCTATTCAGAAACAGCCAGCTATTTATCACGTAGCGTTACACATAGCGTTATGTCAACACAACTGAAGATTCACATCCGCTAATTAAACTTTTCGTTCGAGTGGTGTGCGGATACGTGGTAGCAAGTCTACAACTCACATCAATAAAATTAAAAATGTCCCGATGATGTGAAAACAACTGTAGCTAGCAGGCAGTGAGAGCTAGCTAAGGATAGGGGAAAAATAAGCAACCTGAACTGTTTGTTTAGATTAGCAAGCTGGCCAACTAACGTTACTCTAATAGCAAACTGTGGCCCAAAGTTTGAACTGTGGTCACTAGGTACAAAACAGCTATGTTATGGCTATTAGCACCTCTAGAAGCTGGGACTGGGACCTCTTAGAGATATCTAACTCGTATAATCAATGTGCATGACATGTCTAGCCATCTTTCATTGAACTGCACAATATTACTTTTTTAATCGAAATTTGTGTTTTATGTTTTGTTCCTGCTAAAGACCATTTAATTCGGAATTCTGCAATTTCCATGAACTGCTCTAATTCCGGGCAATAGTAGCCACCCTAGAGTCCCAACAATCTCGCTAGCTAGCCGTTATACCTAGCAAGCAAGCTAGCTCGCTAGTAGCTAACGTTAGCAAGCTAGCTAATTGAGTTTTAGCTGGCAATTTACCTGTCCTCGCTAACCGTGATAACTCCATCCTCTTTCGGTATCAAAACTGCAGCAGTGACAGCGTCTGAGTGTCCTTCGATCTTGTTTAGAAGGACCGGTCTTGAGGTTTGAGGCCTCGAGTGGATCTCCGCTGCCATGGCTTGCTGTGTTGTTGTTCAGATTCAGTGTTTTCTTTCTCCAGTAGCAAAGCAACTCATCTGACAGCTAGTCTACAGACTACAGGCGCTGTCAAGGATTACCGTAATGTCAGGACAGATCCGGAAAGAAAACGAATTGCGGTTCCACAATTAGATTAGATTAAATTAAATTCACATATTCAATAATATAACGTTATTGCTTTTGTTGCTCTATACCCACATTAACATCAAAACAATAGAAACTCATGAAAGCATTTGTATTAGGCTAGTGTTTTTGTTTTTGTTTTTTTTACTTTATTGAATAGGCTATTATACCATTCTTGACCACCGACTTTTCAGTTTGTAAACAAACTCAACACAATTTAACCGCTGCAACTTTAAAGACACTGATTGTGAAAACTAACCGTAAAACAGCAGATTGTAGGCCTAAAATGAAGTAACTTGGAGTGTATCTTGTCTAACATTAAAAAAAAACAAAAAACACCAATATTCACTGAAAATGAAATGTACTCCAAACAATAATTATACACTTTTGACATTCATGGTCATATACAACGTAACAGTTTCTTAAAATAACAAAAGCTAATTAAAACACAGATGGAAAATTCTCAGTTACAAAACATCTAATGTACTGCAGAAAACCGATGGAAATAAAATGCACACATTTAAAACATAAATCAATATTTGAATATGTCCACATCTTCAGGCAAAAATACAAGGTCTGTGTGTGCGTGTAAGCTTGAACGAAAGTGTTGAATGATTGTTCAACTGCATAAGTAGGCAAGCCCTACTTACGAGCTGGGTCTCCTGTGTGCTATGTGCATGTTATTGTGAAGCTAGGAGAACAGTGCCACAATATGGGGTTCATCGCCACACGAAGGACTCAAGGCTGGTTGATCTGGCCCACGAAGAGAATAGTACCTGAGAACAGAGGGTGCCCTGTTTTATCACATTTCTTTGAATAAACGTTCTGTGAATAGAACATGTGAATAGACATGCACACCCCTGTGTGCACACAATCACGGACGTGTGGAAATATAAGCAGTAGTATAAACTAGAAAATATGTGTCTTTAGCAAGCATAGCATTAGAGCACATCTAGAGGTCAAAGAGGCTAGGCAGCTATCTAGAGGTCAAAGAGGCGAGGCAGCTATAGGGCTGGGGTACCTGTTGGGTTGTGCCTGATGAGGAACAGGAAGGGTCTGTCCACAATGACCCAGGGTGGAGACGACCTGGCCAGCAAGATGGCCGCTACAGGGAGGAGGAGGAAAATATCAATAAAATCTCTTACAAACCATCATTGCTACACTGTAACATTCAGAGAAGACGCAGATGCAAAGATTTAAATACAAAAGACACAAAGTTGAACTGTCATAGTTCACAGCATAAACACAAACAAACACAAGGACATAACCACTCACTAGTGGCAGCCGCTGCTTTCGTTCCATCTTCATTGACCTCGATTTTGGCTTTCTGGAGAGCCTTGGATACATACACAGGTTGTGAACCTGAGGGGAACAAGAGTTTGGTTTCTAAACATCCTCACACTATAAAATCCCATTCCATCGACCAACTACACCACAGGGTGGCGCCAGAGAACTACCAAAATGTGGGCCCATTCATTCTGTAGAGTAGAACACCAGGAAGTGGTTATAAGAGAAGGAAATACACTTCCAAGTGATTCACCACTTCACAGTGGACGGCTGGACATGACTCACTGCTATTCCAAGCACTCTTCACAGTCAACAGACAAGGACACATTCCTATTGGCTGGAGTTAGTTTTGTCAAGGCCGGGGCTGAGACTGATATAAAAAACATTGCAGTTCTATGTGACCAGTACTGTATGTGTTCGGTGTCACATACTCAGGTTTCTGAAGTCTGCTTCATTCTCTTTAAACATGTCTGTTATCCCCAGCGCGGAGAGGGGGGCTTGCAGGTCCACCTCTGCTTCTGCAGTAAACCTAAACAAACACATCAGTCATGGAATTAATGAGAATATCTTTTATATGGGTAGATTTTGGGTGCACTCTAAATGTAGATTGAAAATACTGTTGTAATGTAGAAATAGTGTTTATATAAAGCTTGTGGAAGTACTGCATTTTCTATTAATGAACCATTCTGAGTCATCATTCTGTGACCAATCATGAATCATTGTTGTATGACCAATGCACATTATCTACTCTACCTCCTCACAAGAAAAAATATAAAATTGTGCAACCATTATAAGCGCAACATCATAAAGAGAGAAAATCCAATATTGTATAACCATTTCAAGCACAACATCATAAAGAAAGAAAATCCAATATTGTGTAACCATTATAAGTGCAACATCTTAAAAGTGTTGAGTCACAGTACATCACAGTATTTCAAGTGAGTCATCTAGTGTATGCTATGCATACTAGTCACAGGAAGCAATAACTGGGCATTTATGACTGGCCAGTGCATCTGTGGTGAGTGTGTGTTTATTTGTGTGTCTTACTTTTTCTATCTTTGTTTACATGTTCATGAATGTGTCTTTGTGTTTGCGTGTTTGCGTGTGTGTGTGTCTTACTTGGGGATCAGCAGACGGACTTTCCTCTGGTGCAGCAGCTTGGTCCAGCTCTGGACCGTTGCCGTGCTGATGTGTGGGATGACATCAGCGAGGGGCGTGTCCTCCTCTGACGGCAAAGCAATCAGCATGCTCATACTGTTGCCATGATACGGCAGCTCGATTACCGTGTACTTAAGCCCCTGAGGGGTGCTGGCTAGACCTGTCAGAGAAGGGGTCAGAGAACAGTTCAGGCATCATGGGGTAAGGGTTGGGACCTTTGCAGCTGATGTCTTAGAGGATTTTCTAAGACATCAGCTGCAAATTCAGAGACTCAAGGGAGTTTAGAACAGTACCAGGGCATGAAACTAGAACAGTGTCTGCCCACATATTCAGGCTAAATCTAACCCTTCGATGGAGATTCTGCTATTTAAAGTCATTTCCAGTCCAAGACAAGGTGTAATCCGTTTCTAAGAACCGGTCCCAAGTCATTCAGAAATCCAAACTAACCACATTAAAATGGAGAGCCATCTGCTACACTCAACAGGGTAAACCACAGCCAAGAGAATTGTGAATTCTAAATATAGGAGACTGGGATATCATTTCTCACACACTCCACATACTGTATCACACACTCCACACACTCACACACTGTATCCCCGTGAAGAGTTCAGTGGAGTGAGTTAGGGGTATTTACACCAACAGATCAAGACCTTGTTGGACGAGGCTATTATGGAATTTTTGTTTCGCAAGATCAAAGCCAACCCTTGTAGTCATACACGCTGAAGGTGGCATAATGTATACGAACACTGAAGAAAAATGACATGATACACATACAGTGCTGGCATGTGTATTTGAGGCCTTAAAAACTGCATTGGACCCAAACCAAAGGCCGATGAGAACTGACCTATGTTGAAGATGGATAGCTGTGACATCATGGGGACCTTGTACGTGTTCCCGCTTCCTCCATTGAAGGTCCTCATCTTGGTGTTCTCAGGCTGGAAGCGAGACTTCCACAGGCCCTTGAAGTAGATGGTGTTGAGTACCACCAGACGAGTCAGTGCTCCAAACATGTCTGGTTTGACCAGGCTAGGGATGAGGCCTGTATGACACAATATGACAGCCATATAGGCAAGCAAACACATCAGTCACCCAACATTAAAGTACAGAAATATTGATCAACAGTTACCCTCAATGTTGACCTAAATCCTAACATATTTGAACAGGAGTGCAACTATAGGCAATACATGAATCAGCATATGATGGTACACACCTAATAGTTCATTTGTATTCAAGGATGGGACAGGACAACACAAACAAAGGGAGAGCTAGATGAAGAAACATCTCCAACCAACCTTTGGTGCGGTTGTTGACCCAGTCGTTGATGATGTCGGCTGCCCTCTGGGTGTCACTGAAGTCCAGACTCCTGGCCTCACACTGGAAGTTGCCCTGGTTGGCGTTCATGAAGGCCTCCTTCAAAGGAAAGCCCACCTGGATGAACATGCTATTGGCGATGGTCACAATGTCCTGGTTCGCCCTGGATGTCAAAGTCTTGTGGAGCTTCTTCAACATCTTATAGGGGCCTGGGGGAGAGGAGTTGTGAGAACATTACAGTATTTTTCATGATTTAAATATTTCAAAAGTGTTTACTCAAAGTTGGAATAAATAGCCTGTAACTAAAAGCTTGTAGGGAAATTAAAGTGTTGGTTTAAATATTCAACTTCAGCATTGAAAGAAGGTGCATCAATGTCTTCAGGCTGAGAGATATGCTTAGGCATTCTGGCTGGCTAACATCAAAGTGCTACAGTAAGTGCATTAGAATGAGCTGTACCATTCTTCTTGTAGCGGAGTCCAGTGAGGAACTGTCTGCGGGTGTCCCCGTCGGCTCCTGGCAGCAGCATGCCCAGGATTGAGGCCACGCCGTGGGGGGACAGCACCACGTTCTCTTGGGGTCTGGAGCGCACCACCTGCTGGAACACCTGGAGGCCCAGGTCGGAGCCCCGTTCCCCGTAGGAGGGGGCCTGGGAGAGCGCTCCCCAGTGGCCACACAGGGTCACCAGCACATACAGACACAGCAGAGAGGGGCGTCCCATCTCAGGCCTCACTCACTGCACTGAGAGAGAGAGAGAGAGAGAGAGAGAGAGAGAGAGAGAGAGAGAGAGAGAGAGAGAGAGAGATAGATAGATAGATAGATAGAGAATTACAGACCTTCTCAGTGAGTGTGGTTGACCCCAATCATAATAGAGAGAGGAGCGGTTAAGGGTGCGTTGCTTAAGATTTTGACAGCAGATGAACAGTCTCGTATGCGTCTGTGGAAATGGTGTAAACATGCCCATTGCCAAAAGTGTTTGTCTGAGTAGCAGTCAGTCATGCAGTCTAAGTATGACTAAGATCCTTGCAATCACCAGAAACAAAAGCCAGCACCAGAAACTGAACAGAAGTGCTCACTGGAACCTACATCCCAGAAAACGAAATGTTTTGTCTTATGCGAATTAAGTCTTGTGAACTAGGCTATTTTAAGGAGAAAACAGTCATTGCCTTCCTCTTGGAGAAGTAGCCTACAGTCTTTCTGTCAACAAACTCACTGAATTAATATAATTATTCTACATACTAGAGCAAAAATTAAAGTTATGGAGTAAATTTCCACTTCATCGCATTTGTCGCAATCTTGCTCTACACTCGATTTACCTCGTTGGAATGGAAAATAACAAATAACTCCAGTCTAGACATGTACATGCTGCTGGCCTATGCCGGTTGAGAAACACAGAATCAAAACACAATAATGTAACAACCTGATTGTACGTGTGTGTGTGTGTGTGTGTGTACGTGTGTGTACGTGTGTGAGAGAGAGAGAGAGAGAGAGAGAGCGAACGAGAATTATAGAAAAGGGGGGGCGTGAGAGGGGAGTGAGAACTGAGAAACTGAGCGCGCGCGTGTGTGTGCACGCACACTATTCATGAAAATTACGTCTTGCCAATGATACATTAGGAAATTAATTAAATGGAGCCCTTTGGTGTTGACGAAATTTAAATTACCATTAAAAGTAGCTTCAATGTATCATAGATACCTACGCATGACACAATGGAACAGTATCATATCAGTCAAGTGCTGCATCGGCATGTAAACGCACCAGTCACGTCACCCCGTCCTAAAATCCCTCTTTAAGTTACCTGGAGGCTAAACAACACGTGGAGACAAAATAAATGTCCTTACCTTAATTATTCTGATGAAAAAGTTCCTTCAGCATTCAACGCAGTAGTAAATGGCTAGAAAACCGACTCTTCTCCTTTCCAGAAGCTAGAATGAATGCTGCACAGTAGACTTTCCAATGCAAGGCACGAGTCTCCGTCGAAACCTTTTGTCCCGTGTTTTCCTCTCAGGTAGGCTACTGACTGCAATATTATTGCACGGAGGGCTTTTGTAAGTTGAACTCCGCCCTCTCTAACCCAAGCTCACAACGCTACCGAAGAGCCCAGCATGTGGGTACGTAGCCTGTTTACACCAACAGGAAGTCACGGGCAGTTAGTTGAAGATTTTGCTCTACATTGATGTGCGAGCCGTGGAGCGTACTTTATTTTCTCCACACAAATCAGCCGGTCTGAGATAGACGTCCTTGTTGTATGGAATTTGGGGATAACGGTGACCTTGTTACTATTGCGGACTATTTTCCATCAGTGAAAGTGTTCCAACTCCTCTAGTGGCCCTTCTTTTATTGACGCGTAAAACAGAAAGCACTTGGGAGTGGCATGCTTGTAGTCGCAGAGAAAATCAGGCTACATGGAATAATACGCAATGCAAATAAACCGTTTTTTATTCCAATATACACTGTGCCATTTATATGGATACACGAGACCAAGCCCACCTAGCTCCTTGTTGGAGCCCCTCAGATTATTGAAAGGTTTAACAAAAAGACCACCTGCTGCCCCTTCCACGCGCCCCCCGTCTCTCTCTGACATAGACACACCTATGTGATGAGATGAGGCTCAATGACATGCTGAAGAGAGGATTATTATTAAGAGTGGATATATAGTTTAGGGGACATTGTGTTACTGGGGATAAGCGAGAGTGTAGCTGGGTGAGTTCACAGTGAATGAGGGCGCATGTGCTTATGAAAACAGACAGGGGAGGCATGATGTCCTGAATTAAAGGATATCTTGCCAGACAAAGGGTAGGTACTGCACACTGACTGAGTAGTAATAATGTATTCAGTTATGGGATACATGGGATATCTGAGCCACCAGACCTCCCCTTTAACAGATGTGGTCCCGGACTTACCCTCAGTATCCAGGTGGAATCTTCAGATCTCTGGTCGGTTCACATCCCACCAGGGGTATGTGGGTGGGGACGGGGTTGTAGGCAGGGCAGGATTTGGCGGGGGTTTGGAAGTGGGGGGTCCAGCTGGGACGCTGAGAGGTGTTTGTTGTGAAAATAAACACAGTGGAGGGCAAATACAATAATGTGTGAGTGCACGGAGAGAATCAAAAGAGCACACAGCTGTGTGAGGATCATGTTCTGTAGAGTTTCCTGAATGTTAAGCACTCAAAGCACCGCATCAAACCCAAAACCACCAACCTGCGCCTAGACAGGCAGGATAGCAACTAGTGTTTTTCCACATTTGCAGTTTCCCTCCAGAAATACAATATTTCCTGAATGTTCTGTCTTTAATACTTCGTCTAACCCTTCTGTGGATATAATCAGTTCTTCAATTGGTCTAAAGGCATGAGAGGGTATGGTTCACGGAGCAGAGCAGAACAGAAATACTTATTGATCTGGAACATTTCATGTACGTCTGTCGAAAAACAATGTCATATCATTCTACTTAACGCCACATGAAATACGCAGGCATGTATTTTCGTACACAACTTGCAAAGGAGAAAAAAGGCTTTGCTGTCAAAAAGTAACAAATCATCTTTATTTCTCATTTACAAAAACAGATCATGCAGCATGAAGGAGTGGTTAAAGTGCCTTTCCTGGAGCAACAACATCAGTGTGTGCGAATCAATAAGCGTCACCCCAAAGTTACTGATTGGATGGCGGGGATAATCAAACTATTTTCCAAGGGCTCTGATTGGCTATGGTAGCTGTCCATCACTGCTTCATCACTGCTTCAGCCAGTGCTGGAGGAGAAGGAAGACATGGTCCCGGGCCAAGGTAAGTTGAGGAAGGTCCTGACTACTAGCAGGGTACATGTTGGCACAATGGGCCGTCCCTGGGTCACAGAGGGGGAGAGACGCATATTCATGAATATTACGTGAAATGTGTGATATTGATAGGATAGGTAGCATATAAACTGTCAACGTCATGGTCAATTTCTCTCTTGGGACCTACTGCAAAAATGACACGGTACATGGTAAAGGCTATGTGGACTTGAAACAGAGTTTTGTTTCTTCCAGAGACGGATACTGTATTCATCTCTGGGGCTCGCTCACCCTTGATGAAGACGGCAGGCAGGTCGTCTGAGATGTCCCGTGTGATCCCCAGCGCGTGCCACGGGTCGATGGAGCCGTTGGGGAAGACGATCCTGGTGGTGCGGATGTCGTAGCCTCCGTAGTACTCGTTGGTCTGCGCCACGGCGTCCGCCAGCGTCTGCGTGCTCACGTTGTAATAGTCCCCACATTGTTTTACATGGTACCTGACAGAGAGACAACCACAGAGAGACAACGACAGATGTACAGGTTAGAAAGAAATGATGGAAGAGGGGATGGAGGAGTAGGAGAACCGCGTGCGCATGCGCATGCGCACACACACACACACACACACACACACACACACACACACACACACACACACACACACACACACACCTCATTTGCCCTTCATACTCACGGGAGAGGGAATCCTCCAAATGGCTGATCGGGGGAATCGGTACTCTGGTAGAAGCCAAACTCAGTACAGGTCTGGTACACCCACTGTCTCCCTGTGTCACACACAATACATAATTAGTCATATTTCATGTTATTTTCCATGTCCATACATCATATATCCAAAGTAAGCCCAGCACACTCAACAAACGCGTCAGGCATAGAGCTAACATCATTGGTTGGCGTCAGAAGCGAGCAACCACAAGACTGTAGTGACACAGGCCAGGTCAACAATGAGTCAAAAATTACACACAAACCTTTTCTTTTTTTTGGCTTGAAAAGACAAATAATGGAAAGCTAGAGGAACTCAATCCACCAGGGAGGGTGAGGAGAGGAGCCGAGTGACCACATTTTACATTTAAACTTTACACAGTTTTACACAAAGCTCTTTAAAAGCCTGCTTCCTGTCCCAGTGATCCTGGCGAAAGCAATAAGCCCCACCCCTTTGTTGAAGAAACCAGCTCTGGGAATACCAATAACAGCCTCGCCATGGAAACTGAAGGAAACAGTTTTTTGGTTGAGCATGCATACAGTAGTCACTAAAACACGCCCCTTAGTCTTAGTGTACTGCAAATAAACTGTCCTCTCTTAAAACAGAGCTTTTCCACTGAAGACCCAACCAAGAGTTGGTTTCAAAATAATCCTGCCTTGTTTCTCACTATTATTACATTTAACGAGCCACACTAGCCCTGTCGTGGTAGACTGCTGAAATACCCCGCTTTAAAATGGTACAAATGACCATAGGTGAGCAAGTAAGTTATAAGTTATTGAGCGACAAAACTAGGCGTACATACTGTGAGTCATGTGAGGTAACAATTTACATTATGTTCACACACACACACACACTACTACTCCATAAAATACACTTGCATGATGTAGAGGTGCGCACACACACACACACACACACGCACGCACACACCCGCACACACACACGCACACACACGCACACACACACGCACACACCTCCGTGGGACGCAGGTCCACTCCAGGAGGTATTGGTCATATCCCTCAGGTTGTTGGCATAGCTGGCATCCAGGCACTTGATGGAGTAGGTGGCCATGAGGAGTCGTGCCACGGCGACGTACCTGGCATAGGGCTCACCCAGAGAGGCGTCGGACATCACGCCACACAGCACCTTGATGGTGATGTTGGTGCCCACCACACCCTGCCAGGGAGACAGCGACATGCCAGTTAACTACCGTGTCTGAGAGTTCATCCACACAACAGTAGGTGTTGCACAGCTAAATCGGGGTGGGTGGGGGGGGGGGGGGGGGGGCAGTCCACCTACTTGACTGATTTCATAGTCACAGGTTAGTCCTCTCTCAAAAAATGAAAACTGTTTAATATTGAAAAGGTCTCTTAGTTCTGGGCGAGGCTAAGGCCTAATTTGTGTCTGGGAAAGAAGCTCTTAATACTGAATTTGAGCAGAAATTTGAGCAGAAATTACTCATTACTCATACTAGTGAAATGATCTGTCCATGCAGCAAGATAATTTTACTAAGAAATCTTAAAATAAGCTGGTTTGAGTCTAGAAACAAGATAGAAACTGGTAAATCACTTTTAAAACAAGATAATTAATCTCATATTTCAAAATCTAAGAAGTGCAGAAAGATTTGCAGTGTATTTGTATGTATAAGTATATGCAGTATATACATATATATTCACACACGCGCGCACACACACATATACATTACACAACTTGCTCCTTCGCATCTCACTGGCCTGTCGACCATGGCGGAGCATTTGATTATTGGGCTTCTGTTACATGTAGTCCTATCTAAGTTTACGCCTTATCCACATTCCTCAGTGGCACCTGAGACCACTGGTAGACGGTCGTCTGGACCTCACTGGCCTGCTGAGCCAACCGCGTTCTCCGTGTGTGTGTTCCTGTGGAGTCCATACAACACCGCTCTCTCCGAGTTTAGAAGCAGCTCTTTACTCAGGGGGCAGGAAACCCGAGCCTGTCAGCGGTCCAAAAGACTCTTTTGTGCTTTTTTCACATCAGCTTATTGGTAACCGGACTCACGTTGCCTCACGGGCGACAGGAAGCGAGAGGAAGTGGGCGAGAGAGAGAGAGAGAAAGAGAGAAGACAGGAGGGGGGGGGAGCTCACCATGACGACCACAACACACTTCTGGGAAAATGGTCAGAAATGGCATCTGGAACCCCCCCCCCCCCCAACCCCCCTCTCCCCGTAACCCACCATGACTCTTACTTAACTTGCAAAAGCAGACAGGGTTATGAGAAGGGGACACACATTTGATTGGGGTTGCAGCATATGAAAGTGAGATCCCCCCCGCTTTTAGAGCCCGCATCCCGGGGCCTCTCACGTCGGGAACAACGGCGCCCTTATATCCTCCTTTGGGGGGACACTCAATAAGACACCTGCCCCCGGGTCTCCACTCCCACTTCACCTCAGAACCCACCTCAAAATGGTTCCCCTGCAGGATCAATCTGGCTCCGCTGGCCTTGGAATGGCTCCCTCTCCCCCCTCTCTCTCTTACCTCAAAATCTCTATTGTCCTTGTTGTATTGGACCACGTCCATGAAATTCCCTGCGAGGGTCTCCAGGAGGTAGGCAGAGTCCATGTCTGACTGGATTTGTAGCCTGGAACAGAGGCTGGGAGTGGGAGAGAGTGTGGGGGAGAGTGGAGAGAGAGAGAGAGAGAGAGAGAGAGCAGGGTTACAGAAATCTACAGTATGAGAAGAGTTCTTCACAAATATCACTGTGCACTGGGTTCAAGTGACCTTGGAAGTCATACAAGCACAGTATCTCTCTGCATGTGGCCGCTGTAAATCACGCCTCAAAACACACTTATATTCTTTGGCGTTTTCCTGACATAGCCTAAGAGACTTGTCCTTTTTCATGTGACATACTGCGTATGTTTTACTATGTGCTCTTTGTGTGTTATTGTTGTTTGACTTGTACAGCACTTTGGTCAACTTTGTTGTTTTTAAATGTGCTCTATAAATACAGTGGTATGGTATGGTACTTGGACAGTGAGAACCTGCACTAGAATGCTGTTGTGCCCGTTTCAAAGACTGATTGGCAGTTTCTGTTACACTGTCTGTGCTTGTTTTTAAATACAGTTTACAAATCATGAAAATGTTAGATGATGAATGTTAGTGCAAGTAGCATACTCTTTAGGGTTTGGCTTACAGCTGTGGGCTTACAATAGATGAAAGCACTCCCAGTAAGTGTCAGTGTTGTGAATAGGGTTAGGCTTGACCCCAACTGACATAGGAAAACATCAGGAAGCACTTCAGCCATCCTCTAGTCCAGAGCATGGTTTCGTACGCACGTTTGTCCGCGGGCGTCGGGCACACACAGCGCAATTTGTTGTTGTTGTGATGAGTCATCATATTCCACCCTAGATGCCCCGCACAAGTCGACTCCAGTAATTCTACACACAATCACTGATTTGACAGGACTTGACTTTGCCAGCGACCTGTCCCAGGCTGCGTGTGTGTGTGTATTTGTGGAAGTTGAGGTTCAGGGCAGAACCATGACGCAGATGCAATCTGTCTGATGTATAAGGTGGTCAGAAAACTGGACAGTCACTGTGTGTGTGTGTATGGGCGGAGTGGGCCATGGGCTGGAGAGACAGTGTGGTCAGGGCACTGGTAATGACGTACAGCAGCCCATATATATATATATATATATATATATATATATATATATATAGCTTGTGTGTGCATATTTGTGTGAGTGGCCCCAGATTAAAGGTGTCCAGTGCCAGTCAAAGCCATGGCCTATTTCTCTGCGTGTCAGTGTGACATCATCAACTGTAGCCAGACTAATAAAACACGCCTCGCCTTCCCCTCTAGCCATATAAAGTGACCCTACAGTAACATTTGGACATGATGTCAGCTTTAAAAGCTCACATGCTATAAACCCGCACAATCTTAAGAGAAACTGCACAGCTGCGCAGAAAAGGACACAGAGAGACAGGCCAAACAAAGGACAGACCAAGAAAGAGTTGATGGGGGGATTACAAAAATAAGCCGATGAGTCACAACGTGAGATAGATAAGATGAAGAATGAAGGAGAGACGAAGAGAACGAAAGCAGACGGTATTCAGTATGAGGGGGTGGCGAGTGATTCCTCAGTCTGTCCAGAGTGCTGGCTGGATCCTTCTAGAAGGTTGTGTCAAGGAGACAGGACCAGACGTCACGGCATTCCGACTCCTTCTGGACCCCGTCCGACATTCCGATAGCTCGGGCTCGGCCCAAAAGCCCCCCCCCCCCGGAGGAGGGAGATTTTGCTGGAGCTGGACCCGGCACTAACCCTAACCCAGAACCACCTACCTGTCCTGTACCCTCCCTCGCCCTCAGACGAACATAGCTATACCCATCACAAATCAACACCTCACATCTGGTCTTACATCACGGTATACAAGATTACATTTTAATTCTTTATCACCGCTCTCCACTAACCTACGTATATCATAAGAACACTATTGGTAGAGACCACACTCACATGAGAGTAAGTAAGTAGCCTTGAGAACCAATGGTTCTCGAGCCTAGTTGCCCATAGGGCAGGAACCTCTCTCCTGATTCCTTAGCGTGAGACATTTTGATGTACTAGTACACCCCCTGGACATGATGCTAGTATGTCGCTTGGACTTACCCCCAATCCAGCCCTTGATGCCGAGTGCCAAGCAGGGAGGCATTTGGTACCATTTTTTTTAATAGTTTTGGGAATTAATTGGCCAGGGATTGAACCCCCAACCTCCCAATCTCAGGGCGGACACTCTTACCACATGACCACTTGAGTGCATTGACTGCATAAACACATTCCATAGTGAGTTTGAGGAAAAAGCACATCGGAATTTGTGGTTGTAAGGAATGTGTGTGGAAAGCGCCATGTTGGTGCTGTTTGATGGGGTTCGTGAGAAGAGACGTGTAGCATGCCTACTTGAAGTCTTTGGTGATGTTGGAGTAGTTGAGGGGGTCTTTGAGGAGCTCCAATAAGGTGTCAGATGCCTTCTTCACCAGCAGGGGGCACTCTGGGTTCTCAGAGGCCAGTGAGCGTCTCACCACTTCCAGGTACTCTGGGAAAACACAGCAGAAGACAGAGGG
The DNA here is from genome assembly GCF_949987555.1 of Borostomias antarcticus. Taxonomy (NCBI): domain Eukaryota; kingdom Metazoa; phylum Chordata; class Actinopteri; order Stomiiformes; family Stomiidae; genus Borostomias; species Borostomias antarcticus. The sequence continues at coordinate 48,035,037 of NC_140234.1, read as the reverse complement.
CTCTTCAAATATAATTTATTACTTATATTAATTCATTTATATGTGTTTTGTTCTTATTCTAATTAAATGGTTGCTTCACCTTCTACTTCAAGTACATAGAGTTTATTACTTATATTAATTTATTTATATGTTTTGTTCTTATTCTAATGAAATGGTTGCTTCACCTTTTACTTCAAGTACATAGAGTTTATTACTTATATTAATTTATTTATATGTGTTTTGTTCTTATTCTAATTAAATGGTTGCTTCACCTTCTACTTCAAGTACATAGAGTCAATAAAACAACAAGAGCGACAGCACAGTTCAAAGGAAGAGAGAAATCCATGCAGGACCGTATGTTAACAGAGCGACCTACTTCTTAATAATGCATGGGTCGTGTCTATGTATCTATTAACTTCAGTCAAGCCTATATTTACACAGTTCACAATGTGGTAGTCACGATGATACCCCCCCCTCCCCCCAAAATAGCTAATTTCACAGTTTAAGACAGTTTAGAAAATAAACAATGTAGAAATAGCCAAACTGTCCATAGGAGAAAAAAAAGTGGAAAAAGTGAAGTTACTTACTCCTTTTTGAGAATGTTTAGACTCACAGGTCAAAAGTACTTAGAGACAATAACACTCTGTACCACAATGAATGAGGTGATGTTTTTTGGGGGGCAATGGAACTGTGGTGGACTGAACTGAGTGGACTTAATAACAATATCTGACATCAATATTGTTCTCAAAGGAGAGTGTGTGTCTGTGTGTTGGTGGGTGAGAGGGTGGGTATGCTCAAAGACTCTTATACATGGTGATGGTGACAGTGAGATTGAGAGAAGGGAAGGCAGGGAACAGGGACACCATCAGGCAAAAAAGTGATAAAAGGACCATAAGCAAGCAAGTCTGGTCGTATTACCTGGGAAATTGACCGAGGCATGGACAGGTGCGCTGGTTGCCACGGCAGCATGGACTAGGTGGGGGTACTTCAGCCTGAACCAGGCGGCTAGCGAGCCCGGGTACGAGCCTCCGAACGCCACCCACTTCCTGTTGCTCAGCCCCCTCTTGGCGGCCGTGACCGTGCGGAAGTGGGCGAGGTCAGCTAGAGCCTGCCGGCTACTGAGGAAGCGCAGGTTCTCAGTGCTCAGGTCGCTGTGCAAGGGGCAGGAGGCAAAGGGTTAATCAAATAAGAGACAGACAGTCTCATTGTGCCTAACGCAGTATAACTGAACTGTAAAAAGACCTAATCTGAACAGATTCCCAAATAATCTTGATGGAACTGCACACGGGTCTCTCTCGTGTCGATGAAGGACTGCCATCTAGTGGGGAACTTGAAGAATAGTAATACGCCGACAACTAACAGCTCATGGCTCTTTCAGATGAGGCAAATCAGCCGAGGCAACATACTCTGTGGGTTGACTCTTGCCATAGAAGCGGTGCTCCAGCATCAGACACAGGGCACCGAACTTCTTGGCATAAGTCAGCCAGGTGGTCCCATTATCCTGCATCCACATAGGGTTGGCTGAACCCTCTCCACCGATCATCAGGAACACTGGACCACCAGCCTTGTAGAAGTTATCGTTCACAAAGTACCTCTGAAACTCAGTAAAAGTGAGTCACATACACAGGAAGACAGGTGAGAGACAGCTCTAGCACAGATAAGGAGACAGTCATGTCGCACGCACGCACGTACATACACACGCACACACACACGCACACACACACGCACGCACGCACGCACGCACGCACACACGCACGCACGCACGCACGCACGCACACACACACACACACACACACACACACGCACGCACACACACACACACACGCACACACACACACACACACACACACACACACACACACGGTAAGGTATGGAGCTGCAGTTCTACTCAGCTCCATGTCCATGCGTTTATCTTCAGTAGACTCGACTACTGTAACGGCATGTATACAGGTCTCTCTAAAAAATCGATCAGACAGCTGCAGCTGATTCAGAACGCTGCTGCTCGAGTCCTCACTAAGACTAAGAAAGTGGAGCATATCACACCAGTACTAAGGTCTTTACACTGGCTTCCTGTCTGTCAAAGAATTGACTTTAAAATACTGCTGTTGGTTTATAAAGCACTGAATGGCCTAGGGCCAAAATATATTTCTGATCTGCTCATATGCTATGAACCATCCAGACCCCTCAGGTCGTCTGGCACAGGTCTACTTTCTGTCCCCAGAGTTAAAACAAAACATGGAGAAGCAGCATTCAGTTTTTATGCTCCACATATCTGGAACAAACTTCCAGAAAACTGCAGGTCTGCTGCAACTCTTGGTTCTTTTAAAACAAGCCTGAAGACTTTTCTTTTTGCCACTGCTTTCTAAGAGGAGCTATGTTTATCAGTATACTGCACTGTAACTTTTATTCCTATATTCTATTTGTCCTGCTTTTTGTTTAAATATCTATAATGACTTGCTTTTTGTTTTAATGCTTTTAATTTGTCCTGCCTTTTGTTTTAAATGTCTATAATGTCTTGCTTTTTGTTTTAATGCTTTTAATGTCTCATGTAAAGCACCTTGAATTGCCCTGTGGCTGAAATGTGCTATATAAATAAACTTGCCTTGCCTTGCCTTACTCACTTGTTTCCATTGTCGGTTGTCTCCACCGTTGAAGTGATCCAGTTTCTGAGTGAACCACAGCTCCTCGAGCACACCAGCGTCTGTACTGAGTTCCTGGACATCTACAAATTTCCGGAATCCGTTAAAACTCCCCTGACAAGTCGCACACAGAAGAAATAGGATTGCAACTTCAAAGCCAAGCAGGCCTATCATCTTCGACTCCACGAAAGCCATGTTGGAATTGGGAAGGGTGGCATGTGACTTTTGTTTAGCTACGTGTGATCATGTGATCCGAATGACCACGGAGGGGATGGCTCTCCTGTTTCTGTTTCAACAGTGGGAGGCGCGATTTCCTCGTGTCGACGAGTCAGTCCGTGCACTGTGCAAGTTCTAAACAAGGAACATAATTAAGGTTTTTAAAACAATCCCGTGCGCTATATGCATGTCATTTTTGTTGTTGTTGATATAACATCAATGCAATTAGCTACTTTATAACGAGTTTATTTGTGTACGTTAGCTAAAGCATTGCAAGCTACTATTTTAGCTAACGTTAGCTAGCAGACTAGCTCGGGCTGTGATTTGCAATGTGGGCTTGGCTATAGCTAACCGACTGTCAAACTCCCAAGTCCTGTCCCTGTGAAGAAAGGTGGATGCAGAACATAGGTTTGCAAATGTTTATGTAACTTACTAGCTCGAGTAGCTCGAGTAACTTCTATTTCATGACACCTGTCAATATTTTATAAATTGCAGATGCCTATTCTGAAGTTGACGAGCTGACACCTCCAGACTCTGAGACAAGATGAGCCTGGCCCTGCACGAGCTCCTGGTGTGCTGCAGGGGACTGGAGAATGACAAAGCCACAGAGAGAAAGGTTAATGTCAATGTCTGCCATACACAGCAACACCCCCAAATGTACTGACACTCTCTAACATATTCTGTCCATAAATACAGAAAGAATCAGAGACTTTTAAGAGGCTCATCCGATCCCGTGACACTGTGGAAGAGCTAGACCGCACCTCTGGTCCCCCGGCGGTTAGAGGCTCCAAGCAACTCACCTGGGATGCGGTGTTCAGGTATCTGTATGCTTTGCATGCGTTATCCTGTAATAGAGCCTAACCTACCTATAGTAGGCGATGATCAATTTCTCCTGACAACCGCAAACCGATGAACTTGAGCTGTGGCCTGTAATTGTCCTGGGACCACACAAACAGTGTTTTTTCTTTAGCAGAAGTCAATTAACTCCAGCAACAGCCCCATAATGACATGCCATGCACCCTCACGTTCTCCTGTCTTTGCTCAGGTTTCTGCAGCGGTACCTTCAGAGGGAGACGGAGGTCCTTCAGGCAGGGAAAGCCAACGTCTCTGCCACCACTCTGGCCAACCGTCAGAAGAAGATGAGAGAGGTCAGCAGCCTGGTGAAGTACTTCATCCGCTGCGCCAACAAACGTAAGAGTCTGCAGTGGCCATGCGCGTGTCCAACGGTGGTCTGATCTCTCAGTAGCCTTTCCTTCAATCCTCCCATCCCTTTTCCTCGCCTCCTCCTCCTCCTCCGACGAGCAAACACCACTCCCACTACCCACGATGCAGCACACAGGAGCAGGTCACCTCCTTCCTCCTCTCTCCTCTCTCTGCAGGGGGTCCTCGTCTGAGGTGCAGCGAGCTCCTGAACCATGTGATGGAGGTGCTGAGGAGCTCCTTCAGCTGCTCGGCCTATGGGGAGGACTACAGCAGCGTCCTCCTGAAGGACATCCTATCCGTGCGCAAGTACTGGTGTGACATCACCCAGCAGCAGTGGCACAGTAAGTGTTTCCTTTGTATTAGTGATATTACTTAGTCAATACTGTGCATTAATACCTGTGTATATGCAATACTGTATGTATGCCATAACACTTAATCCATTAGTGTAAAAGTCAAGTCAAGTAGAACTTTTATTTGTCGGTATTGGCAGTAGAAACACGACACACAATAGCACAATACACACACAATATTAAAAACAGAGCTAAAACCCTTTACCAAGTGTGTTTGGGTGGACGAGCTGGTTTTACGTTTTTCTGTTGGAATTTAGTTGAGAAATCTCTGAGGGTATGAATGAGTATTTGTCTACTGTAAGTGCAGGGGTGGGTGCTGTCAGACAGGACAGATTGTGTTTTCCTTAACAACTGTGTATTATATATATCAGACTTTTCTGTTGAGTACCTATGATACTGCTGCAGACCCTGATCTCCTTGATTAATGCATTTTTCTGCTTAAGATTAAGAGAAACATGCCAACAGATAAAAGATAAATTAAAAACGGACTCAGTAGAAGATCTGTAGAACAAAGTTATCAAAGACAGGTCAACTCCAGACTTCACAGCTTAGGTGTTACAATCAAAGCTCAGCTTATCACACAGATATGGCCATTGTGTACTTTGATCTGTTTGATAGAATGACGGAAGGTAATGTTATCGCCTCTGTGTGTGTGTGTGTGTGTGTGTGTGTGTGTGTGTGTGTGTGTGTGTGTCTGCATGCGGACAAGATTAAACAAAAACTACCAGCCCGATATGCATGAAACTCAGTGGAGGGGTGCAGCATGGGCAAAGGAACTCACCATTACATTTTGACCATGATTCATTCATAGGTGGCTCTACAGTACCCATATTACTGTAACTTCAGTGAAGTGCGGGATTTAGGTTTCAGTTTCCTCATAGGTTTCAGGTTCTTGGCGCCACTTGCAATACCGAGCTTGGCCACTACGCCAAAAACTGGCTCTGAATTTTGAAACACTTGTGGTCAGTACGTTCCTCTACCAAGCATTCTATGATGTCAGAAAATGTACAAAATATTGCCAAAAGCTTATGCCAAAAAATTATTAGACCGTTTCTTCTCACCTTTTTTGTAGGATTTTGAAATATGTGTTTGGGAAAATCCCCTTTTGGCAGTTATGTCCAGGCCCCTTCTCACTCCAACCGGAGGGCTGTATTTTAATGTTGTGAAGGACTGAAGGTCAATACTTCCAGCTCTGCAGAGTTGTACCTAATAATTTAGTTGTAAATAATAATTTATCAATTGCACATGATATTTCAATTCATCAATCAATAAAATGAGAGATACCAACCAGAATGTCTTTTTAATATGAGCTCACCGAGAACAGTCGTCACCACGCAGGGTTCCAGTGTTCCAAAGGAGATAACAGTTTTAGCATGCATTTATACAAGGATTGTATAAAGGATTATACAACAGTACTGTAATCTCAAGCCCACTGTGAGGAATGTAGTCCCCCTGACAGGCATTCAGTACAGGGTCAGTAACTCAATTTATCAGTCTGTGCCAGAAAATGCAGAGCGAAGCGCTGGCCAATTGACCTTGGCCTTCACGGTTTCTAACTAGCTCTGTCTTCTAAGAAGAGATACAAGTGAAGTGAGACATTTTGTCTCTTAGACAAGCTGTCTCCCAGACTCCTCCATGGCCTCTCCAGACTAATCAGTTGGCACAGTCATATATATTTATTTAATACATGGACCTTCACACTTGGTTACAGTGATAGGATATGCAGGCCTGTCAGGGGAATCACAGTTAAGGATGAATTAGGCCCTTTATCATAGAAGTTAGGTTCACTCAATACTAGATTACACAAGAGGGAATAAAGATTTGCTGTGGGTGAGATAACAGGGTGAGATGAATAATTTCCATAAATGCGTGTGTGTGTGTGTGTTTTCATTGATCAACCCCTCCCCCTCCTATAATCTCCATCTTGTGTGTAGATTTGCTGGACTTGTATTGTGAGCTGTTCATCAGTGCCTCCAAGGCCATCAACCGTGTGCAGGTGAGCAGGATCATCCGCTCAGTGGTGCAGGGCTGCTGTGTGCAGACCGAGGGCCTTGGCGGCACGCTCTTCTGCTTCTTCTCCAGAGCTCTGCTCAATGCCAGGTACCGTCCGCTACTGCAGACAGTCAAACACGACGATGGGGGCATTAAACTATCCGTATGACCCGTTGACTTCACTGTGCAGTAGGGGTGTAACGATACACTAATCTCACGATACACAATATTGGTTTGACGATAATACGATACGATACTCTAAGGGCAGGTGTGAAGCGTTGCAGTAGTGCTGCTGTTCACACCAATAGTGCATTTCTCCACATTTCTACTCCACTACACTTTGTGAATTTAGAGCTTAACTGTTGTAATATCATGGATAGGCCTAGAGACAAAAGACGTGTTTGTTACCAGCATTGTGTAGCCAGCGTTCACTGACATACAATAAACATATCACGGTATTGTTTTCACCTTGACGATACGTATTGTGACGTTTCTGTATCGCGATATATTGTGGCACGATATATTGTTACACCCCTACTGTGCAGTGAATAGTATTCCTTTGCATTTGACTTCAGACACGAGAGACATTTGGCGGTAGTGGAGCACCTGGTCGCAGCCCTGAACATCTTCCTGCGGTCGGCGGCCATGAACTGCCGCATGAGGGTGTGTGGTCTGGGGGAGGAGCTCTTCCCCTCCATGCTCTACGTGTGGACAGAGATGAGGCCTAGCACTGCCCTGAAGGAGGAGCTGGTGGAGTTCTTCAAGCTGCAGCTGTGCATCCACCACCCCAAGGGGGCCAAGACCCAAGACACGGGTACGGTGGCCTGTTTGTGACGCTTCAGAATCAGCGATTGTTTTTAAAGATGCAAACGTTTTAAATAATACAAACGTATTGTTTACATTTCAAACAATGATATACTTTGACGAAAAGCTATGTAAAATCATATGGCTGTTTAGTTGGTCGATCAGCACAAAGATTGTGCTACCGTTGCGTTGTCCAGGTGCCCATGCAGAAGACTGGACCAAGTGGCAGAGTCTGCTCTACAACCTCTACGACGCCCTGGTGAGGGAGATCAGCCACATCGGGAGCCGGGGGAAATACGCTACGGGGTCTCGCCACATCGCCGTCAAAGACAACCTCATCGAGCTAACTGCCGACATCTGCCACCAGGTGATGATGCTAAGCTAAGCTAACCTCTCGGCTTCACCATTTGAATCCATTCTCTCTGTTGACTCGCATTAGCTTAGCCTGGTAAACCAGACTCATCACGGAAAAAAGACGTTTTCACTATGTCTGGGTTGCGTTTCCCAGAGTAGCGCTACGATGAACGCCGTAGCTTACGATGAACGTAGCGCTACGATGCCTCTGGGATACGCAGCCCTGGACTTGCAGCCACCCAGAACGATTAGATTTTTCCAAGAAAATGGTTTGGATTGGTTCCCATAGACGATGACGAGAAATACAGCAGGTGTCCGCTAGTAGAATCAAGCAACAAGTGGTAACGTTAACATTAGAAGAATAAACACAGCCATAAGTGCAGTTAATTCAGAAATAGACTCAATATCAACAATTAAAGAAGAACGAGAGTATGCACTGGCGGAGTTTCTCAGCGGAAAATAAATTTTCACCATTCTTCTGACTGGATTTGGCAAAAGTTTGATCTATGTTTTGTTACGCTGATTGGCTGAAGGAGTTCGTCTCGTACTCCCGTCCATTCAAATTCTGGGTGGCTGGAAGTCCAGACTTATCGTGAAACCGTTTTTTTCCGCGATAAGTCTGGTTTGCCAGGCTGCATTAGCTGGATCACACACATATGTAAGCGAGCGTGTTTTTGTCTGTGTGTGTCCGTGTTCCAGCTCTTCAGCGAGGACCTCCAGATCCTGGAGGTGACCCAGGCCCACCTCTGTGCCACGCAGAGGGGCAGTCCCCAGGTCACGCCCAGCAAGCGCAGGCGCATCGAGCTCGGCTGGGAGGTCCTCCGAGACCACCTGCAGCCCCACCAGAGTGACTTTGACATCGTACCATGGTGGGGACCTCCAGTAGAGACTCGTAACCTTGTTGCTTGGCCGTCGCTCTCCCGACCACGTGTCCCTCATGGAAATAACTCTAGAAATGAATTTCTAGAATCTCCTACTTCTTATTGTCGACTCTATCCCTCCCTATCTGCCTAGGTTGCAGATCACCTCAGTGTTGACCTCCAAGTACCCGTCCATGGTGCCGGGCCGGGAGCTGGTGCCCCTGGTGTCCGCTCTGTGCCAGCTGCTGGGGGAGCAGCGTCGGGGGGAGCGGGGGCCCTACGTGCTGCTCTGCCTGACGGAGGTGGCCCGCTGCCAGGCCGGACACCCGGAGCGCTCCATGGCCTACGGGGCGGAGCTGGCGAGGCTATGGGGCCGCGCGTGGGCCCTGGCCCTGCGTGGAGTCAACTCCCCCCAGACAGAGGCCCCCAGTCTGGGCCTGTTGGCCTCCGTCGTCCAGGGGGGGCTCATTCCCATGGACCGAGAGTTCTGGAAGCTCTTCTCTGGGACGGCCTGCAAACCCTCGCAGTGAGTGTTCTTTTTGTCTTGTTTTTTTTTTAGGTCTCTGTGCATCTGTGTGGATCTTGAATGTTTTATGTATCCTGAGCACACTGTTATGACTCATAGTGTGATCACTGATGGTTCGTTTCAACTTTCGTGTAAGATGGAGTGATATGGCCTTATCTTCCGTGTGTGTGTGTGTGTGTGCACGTGTATGAGCACAGGGCAGCTACACTCTGTCTGGCCCAGGCCCTGCTGAAGTGCCCGGTCCCTAAGAGCCTGGGGTCCGGCTGGGACCCCTTGGGGGCGGCAGGGGAGGGGTCGGGACCCCCGAACCTGAAGGACACCATCAGGAGCTGGCTGCTGATGAGCGAACAGAGCGAGGAGGCGGAGGACAGCTCCAGACCTCACCCCATCATCTGCAGGTCAGCACTGCGGCACGTCCTACCCACGCACAGTAATGTCTCTTGATAGATACAGCAGCTAGACAATAGATGCCATAGCTGTCGTTATCTAAGGCTTCCTTGGTGCCGAGTTGTTATTTTGTTGTATCAGCAAGTTTCCCCCACACAAGTTTCATTCTCTACACAGGGATTTCCCCCACAACCTGATCTCCAGAATCCTCGTGCCTTTGACCCTGAAGGACACAAGAGCTGGAATGATGTTCCTCTTTGGTCCTCAGGGAATTGAGAGGTGAAAGAAATTATATTTTAGAATGCACAGTTAATGCTAGTTTTCTTCATATATGTTTATTTGCTATCAATGTCAACACAAAACAACAAAGAAGAGGTTTCATTCCAGAACACTATATATTAGGCATGCAAACTTGTCACCTTTTGTCGAAATTCACCGTTTTGAATCCAGAATAGGTCACCTAAGTGATTCGTGCAGATCTGACGAGAATTTTTTTTGGGGGGTGGAGGGGGGTCAAGAGCCTGCCTGTCAAAGACACTTATATTGAAAGACATTAAATCTGTGAGTCTGAGTGTGAACATTAGGATTGGGCCAGTGTAGAAATCTGATACTGTGGATGCGTGTTAGGATCTGCATGCGCATGCATTGACAGTCAGTTAATAGGCAGCGAGCGAAACTGAGCCAATCAATTCGCTAGTCACAGTACAGCGCGAGCCCAGTCTGTGACCTGCTGTTTGGAAAAGCCAAGTAGCCACAGTGCTGTGTGGAAGTGCGTGCCAGCCAGAAACCTACATAGAGAAGATCAACTGAAACCCCCAAAGTAGCCTACCTGACAGTCAGAAAGCCCAGGGACATATCCCCCTCACATTTCAAAATATTGGCTTTACCCCCCCCCACTTTTTCCTAATCTCTCCAATTACATGTATTTTGCCTGCCACTCTCCGCTCTTTGCCTGCTGCGTTTCTCTCACTCAGTGTTGCCAGCCCTCTGTAAGGGAAGTAGCTGTTGGTTCTACCAACAGTAGCTAGAAGTAGCTAGATGACATAATCAAATAATTTGCATAATATGCAATTCTGAAAGAGGCAAATGGATAGAAAAGGCTGGCCAGGTAGTTTACTATTTACGAATGTACAAACTTATTTTTTCGTTGCCATATAACTATAACGTTAGCTTTTTAAATGTATTTTTTACAGATGCAGTGGCCTAATGAATGTAGACCTACAAACTGTTTACATATTTGTTGTGGGGCTGCTATCTAGTCAGACTGGCTGAGTGGTGAGGAGGAGGAGGAGCCCTCGCTGTAGACCCACTCGGCTCTTATGAGCTGTTGTAACGTGAACCGCGGAACGGAATATATTAGATGCTTTTGCAGAGCTTTGTCAACACAATCATTCCCCAAATGACCAGAAAAACTTGCTAGATTTGTCGCTGGATATAGCGACAGTTGGCAAGTTGGCAACACTGCTCTCACTGCAAAGTAACCGTTACAAAGTAACACGCAAAACCTGGTATGGGTTTTCAAAGACTTGGCTGTTCTCACACTATGAAATCGTAATGGATTCAATTGGAAATGTGAAATGTGACTACTCTGTAATGTATGTTAACTTTTTTTTTCTTACCACTTCGTCAGGTAGGAGAAGGATATAGGATAGCAGCTAATTCAGGACATTAAATAGTTGTATAACTGGTGGGGCTGCCTTTTTTAAATTTCCCTAGTAAATGTGATTATATAGTATCATAGGTAGCCTACATTGCACTTAATATGGTCCATATGGACTGCACTTATATAGTGCTTTATATCCAAAGTGCTTTACAATGGCCTCTTATTCACCCATTCACACACACACATTCACGGCAGCTGCCATGCAAGGTGCTAACCTGCTCATTGGGAGCAATTTGGGTTTCGTGTCCAAGGACACAAGGACAGGAGGAGCCGGGATTCGAAACTGCTGACTCTACGGTCATTGGACGATCTGTGTTATCTTCTGAGCCACAGTCTCCCCCCCCCAAAAAATATACTTTTAACTTTATTTTGCTCAGTCTTGTAAATGAGTGACAAATCTGTCTTGTAAAATAAATGAGCATTTATTTTACAAGCATCCACTTGAAACTTCAGAAATCCAGGGATATCATCTTGGAAAAGTGCATAATATTTCACATGCAATTTAAAATCTTCCACAAAGACTTTGAGCATAAGTTTAAGTATAAGCTAGGCCCTTTTCAAATGATGTCTATAGCATTTTGCAGCACATATCACAGTGCTCATAATAATGACAGCCTCTTCTCGATACGAAGTGCTTTGACCCACGACCAAGGGTCACCTGACGCCAAAGACACCCTGAGCGAGATAGAGAGCCTGTACCTGCAGTTCAGCTTCGACGAGGCGACCCCTGACCCCTCGGTTAAAGTGAAGGGAGTGGTGGCGGCCTCAGTGGACGCACAGCTCACTGTTGTCCCCGGCCTCAAAGACAAGATGGAGCAGGCTCTCCTGGCTCTGGCAGACAATCTACTCAACTGCTACTCACCTGATGTGAGTGTACGAGTTGTGTGTGTGTTTGTCGGTCGGTCTATCTATCTGTCTGTCTGTCTGTCTGTCTGTCTGTCTGTCTGTCTCTGTCGGTGAGGATGAGTAGGGTTGCAAATTTCCGGGAATATTCAAAGTTGGAAACTTTCCATGGGAATTTATGGGAATTAACAGGAATTTATGGGCGAGTATGGCCGGATCCCAGAGCGGCCTATTGGGCCACCGCTCCCCAAGGATGGTTAGTTTAATCTCGGCTTGAGAGTTCGCCACACAACGGCAATCCTGAATTACGGTTGCGAGCTGAGATAGTCAGGGAGTTGTCTCTCCCTTTCGCATTGCTGACCAGCCGGGTTGTGTGACGAATCCTCAACAGTTAATAGGGGGTAACTGGACACTAGGTCAGGGTCAATTGGCTACCAAATTGGATGAAAAATTTATAAAATCCCAAAAAGAGTATATAAAATAAAATAAAAAATAGTTGAAAAAAAGCTGTTATAGGCTACAAAAAAGGTCAAAATTTCAAAGTTTCCAGAAATTTACCGGAAATATTCAACCCCTTTGCAACCCTAGTTATGAGCAGATTCCATCTCAAACCCTGGCGTTTTCCCCCCCCTCCAGTCCCTGACCACCCCACCAGAGTGTCTAGTGCGCTGCTGTGGTCTCCTGACCGGGGTCCTGGCTGCGTACGTCTCCACCAGAGTCCTAGACGAGGAAGAAGCCTGCCGTTCCCAACTCTTCCTCAAAGCAAAGGTGACCTCGCCTCCGCTTCACGAAGGTGTCCTCCGCGAGTGTAGGCCCTAATCCACGCTCTGTGTGTGTGTGTGTGTGTGTGTGTGTGTGTGTGTGTGTGTGTGTTGTACTTTTACAGTCTCTGGCTCAGGATTTCAGCGAGTACATATCAACGGTCAAGGTGAAGATGACCGAGGATGGTACCATGGCAACACTCGGGTCCGTCATGAGGCTGTGCTCGCAGTGTGTCAACAGAGGGGGGAAGGTAAGATCACTCATCATGGTCGTCGTCGTCGTCCGCTTTAGATCTTTTCTTTCCCTCATCCTCAACTCCCTCCTCAGGACATCGTGAGCCCCGTCTCCTCCCGCTTGTTCTTGAGGCTCCTCCCTGTGCGGCTTCTGTCCGAGCTTGCAGAAATATGCAAACTGTCGGTACGTGGCAGAGAGATCGCTCTCAATCTCATTAATGATCATTTTTGACAATGCCGGGATCGTAGCAGCGACATCGCCCTGACCGCGTCCGTTCCTCTCTCCGGGTTCTGATCCCCAGTTGAGCAACCCGATCAGGCGGGGGAGCGTGCTGGTGTCGGTGGAGGAGGAGCCGACGGACGAGGACCCGGACGTGACCCGGACGCAGGCCGGGCAGCGGGACGACATTGACCTGTTTGACGACGGCGACGGAGCCCACGGCAGCGCCGGCGTCGCTCACAGGCAGACCGCGGACTCCCACGACGCATCGGGTGAGGGGGACTTGTCTCATCCCGGTCTGTGAGCGCCTGTCGTGTTAGCACCTGCGTTTCTAGCCTAGCCTCAAGCTAATGTGTAGCCATCGGGGCTCCGCTTGGCTGAATGGGGCTTGTGTGTTACGATGAGTTGACTCAGCAGGGACAGGGTAGAAGCTGTCCATGACGCCAGTGGTTCCCCCAACCTCTCATCTCTTCTAGGAGCCAGGAGTCTGCTGGCTGAGGAACACCTGGCCCAGCCCGACTGGGCTCTCCTGGCCACGCTGGAGCTGCTGTCTGCCTGCGCCTCGGCCGAGCTGGTCCACGGCCTCCCCTTTAAACCCGCCGACGTCAGGCGCAGGCTGCTGCTGCTGGCGGAGCACGCGGACTGCACTAAGCCGCTGCACCTCAATGTGGTGAGCGGGGCGCCAGGGTGCTGTGTGGTTATCGGCGCACTGGTATAAGTGGGTTCCACTCAGGAAGCGATGAATTCTGATAAAACCAATTGCTAGGCAAGTGAAGATCATCCTGGTGTCTCTGGCTAACGTGTCGTTCAGCTTGATAGTCCGGTCTCGTGTCGTCTCTCAGTACCTGGTCCTGCTGAAGAAGCTTCCTGCTGAGGACGCGTCTCTGGCACCCGAGGAGTTTGACTCTCTGCTCAGGCCTCTGGCGTAAGAAAGACTTACTCTCATCCTCCTACCTCACATCCTGTCGCAGCATGACTAGAATTCCTGGTTTTATCATGTGCCTGTCTAATTGCCCAGCCTTGTAATTATATTTATATTATATTTATATTTCATTATATTATATTAGATTTATTGAAAAGTGTCCTGTTGCTACCTCACTGCAAGGTGCTTATAGAACATTCAGTTTGAAGGAGATACTATACAGCAGAGCAACACTTTGCAGGACCAAATGAAATAGCATGAATCTTCCATTTCCCTCAAAGACTTGTGCTATTTCCATTGGTCTTGCAGTACAGCTGCATCTCCTTCACAATGTATATGATGTTTATGTCAACTTTATTCACTCCATATGAGCGGGCGGTCGTTTCTGACAGTGATGGTTTCTGATGGCCATGCTGTGCGTGCAGGGACCTGTGTTCGCAGTACCGCCAGGACCAGGAGATCTGTGCTGCGGTTCTGCTCGGCCTGCTGCCGTCCATCAGAAGCCTGGGCCGCTCCCAGAACCCGCCCGATGACATGAGACACGCCCAGGGGGCTCTGCTCAAGGTGGTCTCTGGATTCTGGTGAGACCGGGCCTAGGTTTTGGAATCGGGATGTACTGCAGCCAAGAATGTTGTCGTGCTATTCTGTTAAATTGAAACCCCATTTCTTAGCATCCTAGGCAGAACAGGGAAGTGCACGGCAAGTGTGAGGGCTGCGCTGGTTCACTGTCTGCTGGCTTTGCTGGAGGTGAGGGCACCCTTCACACACTCGCAGTCTTGTGGTTAAGAGTGCTGTATGTAATGACTGAAGGCCCACAGTGCATTTCTGCCCCTCCCCTATCAGGCTGACCCTTGCTGTAAGTGGGCAGTCCTAACCCTGATGGAGGAGGAGCTACCGGTCTCGGTCATCCTGCCTTCCCACTTGTCGGACTCTCACCATCACGTGGGCATGCTGGCGGCCATGTCAGTGGAGAGGTGGGTGTCCGCTACAGTACGGGGTTTGAACTCTACATACCACAGTGCCACAGGCTTCCTTCCTTGGAAAACCACTCATCTTATATGAATGGATTGACATCAGCTGTGTAGAGGAGATCAGGCTTTCACCTATCCAGTCAGGACAGATCAGCAAGAGGAGGATGGAAGTACAGTATGCTTCTGAGAGGGCTTCACACTAATAGAGGAACCATAAAACCATATTAGACCATAGTGTTTTCAGTTCTGTACCTACATGCTGTAACAGATCCTAATCTCTTTCAGGCTGTTTCTGGAGACGGGGCCAGACGGCTCAGAGAAGAGAAAGATGCTACCACTGCAACACCAGCAGACTGCCTTTGAGAACGTCTATCTCAAAGCTCAAGATGGGATGAGAGTCCAGGTAAGGTCTGACTTTTCCAGTCCAGTCCTGACACAATAAGGGGTCAAACTTTACAATAAGGGTCACAAAAAACATTAGTTAACTGTTAACTAATGCTTATTTAGGGTTAGGTTAGGTTACTAATGTTAATTAATACCTTAGTTAAGGTTAGGGTTAGGTGAGTTAACCTTAGTTAACATAAATAACTTTAGTAAAGGTTAATAGAGACATTAGTTAACTGTTACTTAATGCTTAATAATGCATTAACTAATGCTTTTTAATGTACCCTTATTGTAAAGTGTTACCCAATAAGGAAGAGTAGCTAGCTGATGCTGCTTCATTAACAACTAACGGGGGACCCCAGAAAAGATGAACGAATCAAACCCTTTCTCCTCGTGTGTGTGTGTGTGACAGAAGAGCGGCTCGTCGGAGAGCCTGAGGGACGAGACCTTCAACCGCAAGGCCACGCTGTTGAAGTGTGTGTCCGTGGTGCTGTGCTGCAGCCCGGTGTGCGAGAAACAGTGCCTGTTCGCCCTCCTCCAGTCTTACAGGGAGAACAACATAGAGCTACAGCTCATCAAAAAGGTAGAGGATAGGGACCACTTCACCGTTGTCTCATCAGAAACTCCATTTCTCTATTTAACATTTACAATCTACTAGTGTGATATACACCTTTACTGAACTCACCCCTTCCTCCATCACCAGGACTAAGTGTCCAGCTGCTAGATCGTTTTTTCCGTGGTGTTAAATAGAGGTCATCTGATATGGATATCATTTTTTATTGGCCAATCTCGATTCTGATATTTTGGAGAACAGGAAGAACTGATATCAACCACTTTTTTTTTAATTTTTATCACTCTCGTCCGATATCCATAATTAATTTGGCAAACTCCGTACCCTAAACGGCGTCCTCGGTCTCATCTCTAGTGTTAAACCATTCAAAAGGGAACCGTGTGCCCCCCCTCTCCGCAGGTCTTGGGCAGTGTGTCCAGAGCTCTGGGTTACAGGAGCGTGGTGGGCTTCGTCAGCTCCCACCTGTACTACCTGGTGGCAGAGTGGCTGGGAGAGAGGCAGAAGGACTCCCTCTACACGCTGGAGTCCTTCCCCTATGCCCTGCTCAACCACGCCACGCTCACAGACTTCTACAGGTGAGAGGGCGCAGAGGGCGTCTGGTTATGAAGGCCTGCCGTACGGGGCTGTACAGTGTTTGACCTTTGCTAAGGATTTGCCTGCGTCAGATCTGTATCTCTCCTTCCGTCTTTGAGGAAGTCCGACCACACCACAAGGCTTTCACCCACGCAATCATGTCATAATTATCTGTACTTAGCTGCTCTTTCACTTTTACTTTAGCGCTAGATTAAGCCCTTAGAGTTTTAAAGGGCTTGTTTAGAAAGAACACTTGATTGCTTATGTTGAAAGCACTTATTGTAAGTCGCTTTGGATAATCGAGTCTGTTAAATGACTCATGTACTGTAAAGTCAGGGGAGATGTTTCGGAGTCAGCTAAGCTACTCGGTACAGCTGATGTGTTCCGTTCTGTCCCCCAGCTGCTCCTACCAGGTGTTGATCCCCCACCTGGTGTTCCTGGACGACTTTGAGCAGGTCAGGTCCATCGGAGGCCACCTGGAGAAGGACTGGAGGAGGCTGCTGGCCAACTGCTTCCCCAAGATCATGGTCAACATCCTGCCCTACTTCGTGTCGGGCCAGGACGCCCAGGTGTCCCAGCAGAGGGAGAAGGCCCACCGGGTCTACGACCTGCTGAAGGACGCCAACTGTCTGGGCAAACAGGTGGGGGAGAGGGGCCGACGCTAGCCGCGGTGGGAGTTAGCATGTCGCTCACCCTAACCCAGTGATGTCACTGCTGAATACCAGGCTGGCCAGTGAGGGACAGTTTATTTGGGTTGCCAGATCTGTAACATAAAGGTATACTAGTAGTTTAACTTCTGCCTCCTCCATATGTTTTGAACGTGGAGTTTACTGTTGGACTCTCCACAGCAAATCGACAGCCTTATTCACAGTAACCTGGCGGACATCGTGGTGGAGCTGTTGATGACTCTGTATGAAGGAGCCGGCACTGAGGGGGACACTTCGGGGGACCTGAGGCGCTTCATAGGGTAACGGTCAAGTCTCAACACCACACCTTTCAATCAGACCTATCAGATTAGACGGGTAAAGTTCCATTGTGTAACATCACAATTTTATGTCACATTTCATTATGTGAGGGGAATTACATTTTCTTACATTACTCCTTTAGGGAATTGGACCCAGCCCCCAATCCCCCCTACTTCAGTTCCTATGTCATCAAAGCCACGTTGGACTACCTCAGCAAGTGTCACAGCGCCAGTCACAAGTCCCTGGTGGCCATTTTGTCCAAGACCCCAGTAAGATCTTTGTTCTTTATTCAGATATCAACAGCTCAAAACATTAAGGATATAGGTTTTGGGGATAAGTATTGGCATTCATTTATTATTGTCCTCTCAGTGGAGCTGATTCATGTGGTCAGCCAATCAGTGGCGATGGGAGATTCTCCCAGAGTACGTGAAACGACAACCGAGCAACAGCTCCGCCGAAGACGATTGTGATTGGTTTAAAGATGTATTTTTTCCCCCTTTCCCCGAATGGTTATGAGTCCAGCCAGACCTTTCTCCAGCACTGGCACAGCGTAAACGAAGTGTGGAGATAGGTGTGGCTATGCGAGACTAACCAAGACCAGACCAGAAAAGTTTCTAGTACTGTACATAGTCCATCATGTTGAGTTCTTACTCGGGTCTATGTAACTTAATCGTGTTTCTTTGCATATTTGGCCTATACCTGCTGGTTTCTCATGGTGTGGGTGTTGTTATATACGATTGTGTGTCTCTCTGGTAGATCTCCATCCAGAGGATCTTGCTGGCTCTGTGTGAGAAGGCAGCGGAGACCACCAACGCCTACGAGAAGCACCGCATCCTGCTGATGTACCACCTGTTCGTCAGCCTGCTGCTCAGGGAGGTGCAGGACGGCCTGGGCGGGGCCTGGGCCTTCGTCCTCCGGGACGTCACCTACACACTCATCCACCACATCAACGGCAGGTGGGCGGGGCCATGCGCACGGAGAGAGACGTCGTATGCATGCAGAGACGCCCACTCACACACACAGAGGGAGACAACATCCATACTGTACACACACGGAGGGAAACAACCCACACACGTACTCACATGAGCACACACACACACACACACACACACACACACACACCGTATCACCTCCTCTGTATCACATACCAGTCATCTCACGTGCGTCCATCTCCCATCACTCCCAGGCCGCCCCACCTGGACGAGGTGTCCAGTCGGAGCTTCTCTCTGTGCTGTGACCTGCTGACGTCCGTGTGTCGCACCGCCGTCCAGTTCTGTGACGACGCTCTAGAGAGCCACCTGCAGGTCATCGTGGGCACTCTCACTGCCCAGGTGACCGAGCCGTCCTCAGCTATCTCACAGCAGGTAAGACACGGCGCCGGGCGTCACCTGGACATCGTAGCGTGAATCTGGGTCCTCTATGCGAAGACCAAAAACGTATCTTTCTTTCTCTCTCTCTCTCTCTCTCTCTCTCTCTCTCTCACTCACATACACACACACACACAATCTCCCTCCCTGGTACTGTAGGTGCTCAGTCTGTTGAAGTTCCTGGTGATAAAGAGTCAGGACAAGTTGAAGAGCGCTATTCAGAGGCTGGAGCCCTTCCCCGACCGCCCGGAGTTCAGGGAGCTGAGGGAGGTCCAGCACACTCTCAAATACAGCGCAGGCAACTTCACCCTCCGACAGGTAGGGGGCGCCGCACACACTCACTCACACAAAACCAATACTGCACATACCCCTCCCACCTCACCAGACCACACTACGTACCACTAATTTGCGTGTGTGCGTTGACCGCAAAGTCACCTGGCAATGGCAACACCTCCATCTCCAGCCACATATCCCCGCAAACCCTCTGTGTGCGCTCCGTCCACAGGAGATCGTCCACTTCCTGTCGGTGGCGTCCTGTGACTCCGTGCCTCTGGCCAGACTGGAAGGACTGAAGGACCTGCGGCGGCAGCTCCACGCCAACAAGAGCAACGTCAGAGACCTGCTCCGGGAGTGCCATGGTAGGAGCCGCCGCCGCCTGCGGCCTGTCGAGAGTGCGTGCGCGCCCCCGGGTGATCTTATGTCTTCCTGTCCCCCCCACACACAGCCGAGCCTGCGGAGAGCGCGTTGGTGAAGCTGGTCCTCAACCTGCTGCAGCTCTGCAAGCTGGCGGCCAGCCACCCGGGAGGACGAGACATCCTAGGTCAGCCCCCGCGCAGGCTCACCTCACAGCTAGCGGTCACTTTCCTTTTTTATCGGAGCTCCGAATTTGGCACCCGGGATGTCCCAGCAGAATGTGTTCCAGAAACAAAATAAACCCACTAGCCAAGTTAGACATTGTTAGCAATACCAGTTGATGATAACCATCCGTGCTATTTTGCGCATATGAACTTCGTAGCAACATTTTCCACTGATAGAAGCTGGACAATACGGTGTGTACGACTAATTTAAAGAGACACAAATAACACAGAAACGCTAATAAACAGTGTTTTTACAGCTTTCACTTATTGTTGATGCGCGGAGTAGCCATCTTGATTGGCCCGGGTCACCGTCATGGCAAAGGACAGGGCCCTGTGTGAATTCTCTAGCTGCATCCTCCTTTTGTCCTCTCTTTGAAGTTATCTTGGATATACTGTAACTTGATGGGATACAGTAGGTGAAAACGTGTTCTGCTCTACTGAGCTGTTGCCAATCCTGTCGTAATCAGATCAGTGATTTTATAAGAAAAGGAGGAAGGTTACGTAGATGGATTGGCTGTTTCAAACTGGCCTAGCCTTTAATCTGAACCGTCTTTAATCGTCTGTGTGTGTGTGTATGCGTGTGTGCGTGCGTGCGTGCGTGCGTGTTTACAGAGGCTGCTGGTGGCTGTCTGGGAGAGCTGGGGCCAGTGGATTTCTCCACCATCGCTCTGCTCCATGGGAGAGACCAGCTCCACGCCCGCGCTGTCTCCCTCTTCTCCTCTGTGGAGCCCCAGTGTCTCTTCATCATCCTCAACTGCATGAACAACGCCCTCACACACCACTGGTAAACCACACACTACTGGTCAACCACACACTACTGGTCAACCACACACTACTGGTCAACCACACACTACTGGTCAACCACACACTACTGGTCAACCACACACTACTGGTAAACCACACACCACTGGTAAATCACACACTACTGGTCAACCACACACCACTGGTCAACCACACACCACTGGTAAATCACACACCACTGGTCAACCACACACTACTGGTCAACCACACATCACCTCATGAACAACGCCTTCACACACCACTGGTCAACCACACATCATCATCTCAACATACAGAACAGAAATGCATGGTATCTCTTCTATCTCATTAAAGTAAACCAGATTCAGCTCAGTCGAGAAACACATGTGTTCTCATCAGAGGAATAGTGGGTCCAGACCATACCGGCCCTTGTTTCAATCACTGAAATTGAATTAATGTATATGGACGTAGTTCTATTTACTTTGTTAACTTGAGATACAGTGTTTGAAATATAGAAGAAGTACAGTATCTAACTTTTCCAATGGTGCCGAGGTGCTCCAGCACATAAGAAAATAGTACTACACCTCTGGTGTAGTACTATAATTGTGTACTTCTTTTTCATAAATGTGTACTCCTTTCTCATGAGTGTGTACTTTCTCATAAGTGTGTACTCCTTTCTCATAAGTGTGTACTTTCTCATAAGTGTGTGGTCATTTCTCTTGTGGTCGTGTTGCCGTGTATCAGTATTGAGGTGAGGAAGGCAGCGGCCGAGTGTGTGAGGAACATCCTGGCCACACAGTCGGGGGCGGACTTCTGGGAGTTGCACAAAGAAAACCGCGACCCCATGCTGGCCTACCTCAACCCCTTCAGAACGGCCAAGAAGAAGGTTGGTGTTAAGTGTGTGTGTGATATCTATTGTGTACGTGTGCCTGTATTTATGTGCATTCTGCAGTCGTGAATGATGTGTAACGTCAAGTTGCTATAATGCGTTCTCTCGAGCAGCCTGTGGCGCTGTGTGCGGAGGTGAACTCGGAGGCCCGGGAGCGGCTGGAGACCCAGGATCTGTGGGTTCCTCAGGCTGGGGGCCATAAGGCATGGCTGAAGACCCTGTGTACCACCCTGCTGGACAGTGGGGGGGTCAGGAGTGAGGCTCTACTGCTGTCAAGGCCTCTATGTCTGGTAAGGCTATATATCTTTACACACACCAACACACACACACACACACACACACTGAGTCTTCGTTCACTATCATCCATGCCCTCTGCCGTACCTCCAGGTGAGGACGGACTTCTGCCAGCGGGCCCTGCCCCTCGTCATCCACGACATCCTGCTGGGCGACATGGACGGCTCCTGGAGGGACCTCCTCTCCTCCCACATCCAGGACTTCTTCACCTGCTGTTCCAGGAGCACCCAGGCCTCCAGCCGGCCCACCACCCCCCTCCCCCTCCCCTCCGACTCTGGTGGGTGCCCTGTTCTCTACTTCTTAGAACTACTACTACTACTACTACTGTTACTACTACTACTACTACTACCACTACTCCTACTACTGTTACTACTGTTATTACTACTACTACTACTACTACTACTACTACTACTACTACTGTTACTACTACTACTGTTACTACTACTACTACTACTACTACTACTACTGTTACTACTACTACTACTACCACTACTCCTACTACTGTTACTACTGTTATTACTACTACTACTACTACTACTACTGTTACTACTACTACTGTTACTACTACTACTACTACCACTACTCCTACTACTGTTACTACTGTTATTACTACTACTACTACTACTACTACTACTACTGTTACTACTACTACTGTTACTACTACTACTACTACTACTACTACTACTACTACTACTGTTACTACTACCACTACTACTGTTACTACTACTACTACTACTACTAATACTACTACTACTACTACTACCACTACCACTACCACTACTACTACCACTACTACTACTACTACTACTACCACTACTACTACCACTACTACCACTACTACTACCACTACTACCACTACTACTACTACTACTACTACTGCTACTACTACTACTAGTACTACTACTACTACTACTACTACAGCTACTACTAGTACTGCTACTGCTACTGCTACTACTACTACTACTAGTAGTAGTACTACTACTACTGCTACTTATACTACTACTACTACTACTACTACTACTACTACTACTAGTACAACTACTACTGCTACTACTAGTACTACTACTACTAGTACTACTACTACTACTACTGCTGCTGCTACGACTACTACTACTACTACTAGTACTACTACTACTACTTTCTCTTTCCGAAGTTCCAACTTGTATTTTCCCATTTCATGCTCGGGTCGTAGTTGCACGTTGAGTATGTGGGGTATCTGTGGTTGTTTCTTCTCAAGCAGTATCTTAATGTTTGAGTTCTGATCTAATGTCGGTGCTATTCCTCGATCAACAGGAGAAACGGACATCGCCACCCAGGGTTCGTTGGACAAGGCTTCCCTGCGTACAATGTTGTGCGTTATTGACTATCTGAGACAACAACAGAGACCTCTAGCCTCAGACAGGTTTGGACAGAGCTTTGTCCGTCATTGCTGTGTTTGAAAGTGCGCTGCACCCCGCCCCTAGCGCGTTCACTAACGGTGTGGTGTGTGTTTCAGTAACACGTTTGGGACGGTGTGCCACTCGAACTTCTGGCTGGACCTCAACTATCTGGAGGTGTCCAGGGCGGCCCAGTCCTGCTCCGCCCACTTCACCGCCCTGCTCTACTCAGAGATCTACGTGGACAAGATCAAGTCCAGCATGGTGGAGAGCCGCAGGTACTCATGGGAAAAGCAGTTTCGGCCTCCGCTCCGGTGGGCGCGACGCCTTAAAAGGCACAGTACAGTTTTGACTTTTCTCGTCCTTTTTCAACTTGACAGGACCAAGTCAAGAACATCTCGTCGAATCACGTTTGACGAGAACAGTCAGAGCGTGGCCATCTCCAGCCTGATGGAGAAGAGTGTGGAGGACACTGGAATCAGTCTGCAGGTAATAACCCCTCCCCTTTAACACCGTCCTCAGTCTGCAGGTAATAACCCCTCCCCTTTAACATCCTCCTCAGTCTGCAGGTAATAACCCCTCCCCTTTAACACCCTCCTCAGTCTGCAGGTAATAACCCCTCCCCTTTAACACCCTCCTCAGTCTGCAGGTAATAACCCCTCCCCTTTAACACCCTCCTCAGTCTGCAGGTAATAACCCCTCCCCTTTAACATCCTCCTCAGTCTGCAGGTAATAACCCCTCCCCTTTAACATCCTCCCCATTCAATTGATAGATTCAGTCTTTTCGTTATTTTGTGTCTGCGGCACCCTGCTCCCCCAGTCGTACCTGACTGTCATCCCTCTGGCTGTGGTCTAGGACCTGCTGATCGAGGTGTACCGCAGCATTGGAGAGCCTGACAGTCTGTATGGATGTGGAGGGGGGGTGATGACCAACCCCCTCACTAGGTAACTGCACAACCTACCCTACAATACAGAGACATAGACAGATTGATTGATTAATTGAATGACTGATTGATAGATTAATTGAATTAGTTTGTTTTCTTATGCGTCATGCGTCTGTCAGACGCCCAGCCGACTTCAGCTTGCCCCATAGATAGAGAATAATAATTCAGTCTAGATGACTGATACTGCACTATAAGCTGTGTCCATGTTTGTAGGATCCGAACCTATGAGCATGAGGCCATGTGGGGGAAGGCTCTGACCTCTTACGACCTCCACGCCAATCTTCCCGAGGTCACACGCCACGTGGGCATAGTGGAGGTAAAGCCGCCAACATCAGATCTAACCTAACCTTCAACACAGAATGGTTCTGGAGCCGGAGGTCATTCTCTCTCTTTCTATTGGTGGGCCAGGGCCTTCAGAACTTCGGTCTGAGCGGTATCTTGGCAACGTACCTGCGGGGTCTGGAGAGCGAGGGGGTGGAGTGGGGGGCGGAGCTGAGGGAGCTCAGGTTCCAGGCGGCGTGGAGGAACATGCAGTGGGACTGCGACCTATCGGAGAGGTAAGGGGGAGGGGCTACTTTGCAAGGCCGCTTTCAGTTGATGTTGTGCGACTGTAGGTCTTTTGCAGTCTCTGAAAGAAAATGGCAGTGTCTTGCTAAGCTGTAGTGATAGCAAAACTCCTCCAGACATCATTTTTCAATTCTACGTTGCCGTTACAGGAATGAGAAATTGAACCCGGGATTCAACGAGTCGTTGTTCTGCGCTCTGCAAGCTTTGAGAGACAAAGAATACTCTACGTTTGACCAAACCCTGAAATACGCCAGGTAAACAAGATTTGTAGTGTTTAACTAACCATCACCTTCCCAATAAACAAGCTATTACCCCATATTGACATGGTGTGTCTGTGTGGATGTTTGAATGTGTGTGTGTGTGTGTGTATGTGTGTACGCATGCGTGCGTGTGTGTGTGTGGGCATTTGCTTGTGTGTGTGCGTGTGTTTGTGTGTGTATGTGTGTGTGTGTGTGTGCGCATGTGGGCATGTGTTTGCGTGTGTGTGTGTGTTCTCAGGGGAGCAGAGGTGGAGGAGCTGTGTAGAGGCAGTCTGGAGGCCGTGTCTTCCTTCTACCCAACTCTACGCAACCTTCAGAGGATCAGCGAGCTGGAGAGCTTCCGACAGCTCTTCTCCAGGTGACATGACTGAGCCATTGATATTTGCACACACACACACACACGCACAGACACACACACACGCACACACACAGACACACACACACTCATTCAGCCCATCATCACATGCTAACCATCCTCTCTCCCATATCTCTGAGGGCAGACTGCTAATAGCATGTTTTAGGAACATCTCAGCTCACTCGTTTTAACTCTGTTTAAATTTAAACCTACTATGAAACGTCCTTGGTCTATAAATGTACTCTATATGATAATTTAAAAGTCGTGTGTGCGTGCGTGCGTGCGTGTGTTTGTGTGCGTGCATGTGTGTGTGTGCGTGCGTGCATGTGTGTGTGTGCGTGCGTGTCTGTGTTCTTTTCTCCATGGCAGTGCCTGGTCTGACGCTCGCCTGGACGAGGTGTGCGGTCAGTGGCGGCAGCACTCCCAGCTCCTATTGGACAGCGACTTCAGTCTGGTGGAGCCTATCCTGACCCTGCGCTCCGTGGCCCAGGAGACCCTGATCTCGCGGGAGGGAGACCCCGACAGGAAGAAGTACCTCGGCGCCGTCCTCGCCGACCACCTGATGGAGCTCTGTCAGCTGGCCCGCACAGCTGGAAACACACAGGTGTGTGTGTGTAGGTCTGTATCTGTGTGTGTGTGAGAGAGAGAGAGAGAGAGAGACAGAGAGAGAGAGCTGGCCCGCACAGCTGGAAACGCACAGGTGTGTGTGTGTGTGTGTGTGTGTGTGTGTGTGTGTGTGTGTGTGTGTGTGTGTGTGTGTGTAGGTCTGTATGTGTGTGTGAGACACAGAGAGAGAGAGAGAGAGAGAGAGAGCGCAGTACAGGTGATGAATATTGCCCATGGTTCTTGATCTCTGACTGTGTATGTATGTGTGGTGTCTTCACTGCTGTGCCCGTTGCGTTTGCCCTGGCGCCGCCCAGCTGGCCGAGAGGGCGGAGTTCCAGACCCAGCGGCACATGAGCGAGGGGCGGGGCTCGGTGGCGTCGTCGTGGCAGGTGGAGAAGGCCCAGGTGTTCTGGGCCAAGGGGGAGCAGGGCCTGGCTCTAGGGCTACTCAGGCGGACTATCAACACTCTGGAGGAGCAGGTCAGACGCACACACACACACACACACACACACACACGTACGTGTGCACTCACAAACACGTCACAAACATGTGTATACCTCCCCAGCTGGACGTTAACCCGGCTCTGGTGCCCGTCTACGCGGAGAGCCTGCGGCTGTGTGGGAACTGGCTGGCGGAGACGTGCCTGGAGAGTCCCGGGGTCATCCTGGAGAAGTACCTGGAGAGGGTAGGTCATCCTGGAGAAGGTAGGTCATCCTGGAGAAGGTAGGTCATCCTGGAGAAGTACCTGGAGAAGGTAGGTCATCCTGGAGAAGTACCTGGAGAAGGTAGGTCATCCTGGAGAAGGTAGGTCATCCTGGAGAAGGTAGGTCATCCTGGAGAAGTACCTGGAGAAGGTAGGTCATCCTGGAGAAGTACCTGGAGAAGGTAGGTCATCCTGGAGAAGTACCTGGAGAAGGTAGGTCATCCTGGAGAAGTACCTGGAGAAGGTAGGTCATCCTGGAGAAGTACCTGGAGAAGGTAGGTCATCCTGGAGAAGTACCTGGAGAAGGTAGTGCACCAGGAGCCACCTCATCAACATGAAACGGGAGTCGGATAATTGCGGCTTCAAAAGCATTTCAGGCGCCGAATGGGTGTGTGCACTCGGACGTGCGTATGGGCATAAGTGTCCCCAAGCTCGTGCATGTGTCCTCACCTGCCTGTTAACCTGTGTGTGTGTGTGTGTGTGTGTGTGTGTGTGTGTGTGTGTGTGTGTGTGTGTGTGTGTGTGTGTGTGTGTGTGTGTGTGTGCGTGTGTGTGTGTGCGTGTGCGTGCGACCCGTGTCAGGCGGTGGAGGCGATCCAGGGTGTGGCGGTGGTGGGCTCGGACTCTAAGCTGCGGAGCCAGAGGACGCAGGCCTTCCTGTCCCTGGCCCGGTTCTCCGACGCCCAGTACCAGAGCATCGACAACTACATGAGGTCCTCGGAATTCGAGAACAAGCAGGCCCTGCTGGAGAAGGCCAAGGAGGAGGTGGACCTGATTAGGGAGCGCAAGGTCGGCACCAACAGGTCAGTGATTGACAACGGTGTGTATGCGCGCGCGCGTGTGTGAGAGAGAGCGCAGCGCGTGAGTGCGCACATTTCCACGCAAGCCCTGAGGCAGGAGAACGGCGCGTCCCTCCCCAGGTACGTGGTGAAGGTCCAGAGGGAGCTGGAGCTGGACCAGAAGGCCCTGTCCAACCTGCAGACGGACAGGCGGAGGTTCCTGGTCAAGGCCGTGGAGAACTACATCCAGTGCCTGGAGCAGGGCGAGGAGCACGACACCTGGGTGTTCCGCCTGGCCTCCCTGTGGCTGGGCAACGCCGACGTCAAGGCCGTCAACGACCTGATGAGGGTGAGACAGAGCGCTCGCGGGGCGGGGGGCGGGACTCACCGAGGGCTCCGCCTCTTCACGTTCTGTCGCTCCTGTGGGTCTGAGTGTGCGTTTCCTTTCAGTCAGCAAAAGTACAGTCGCAGTCTAAAGCTTGGGGGTTTACCCGGCGCATTCTCCAGCAGTGTGATATTGTAGGGAATGGTAAAACAAGTCAAACATCTGTATTTTTTAAATGTAGTTTAATGAGAGTATGTGCGCGTATGTAGACATCCACAGTTGCAATGTTTTTCGCCACAGTTACAATGCAGTTCTAGTTAGTGTTGGTCTACTGCTCTATTTCCGTGCCCTCAGTGTTGTGTTTCCTCAGGGTGGCGTGAAGAGGATCCCCTCCTACAAGTTCCTGCCCCTCATGTACCAGCTGGCCGCCCGCATGGGCACCAAGATGTCCTCCAGCGCGGCGGAGGACGTGGGCTTCCACGACGTCCTTAATGTGGTAAGACCCCCTTCTCTCTGTGTGCCGTGCACAATAATATCACCACTGGGCAAGATGGAAACAATTCTCCAATCGCTCATCATTTTAACTGACTGCAGACTGAACACCATGTTGGTTTCTCGCTATGTTGGTTGGTGTGGTCAAAAGATTGCCTGATCTTTGTCAGGCAATTGGCTCGGCCTCTCAATTAGATTTACTTGTATTCCTCAGCTGAGTAGCCCTACCTCGAAAATATCGCCCTAGAATTTTATATAATTTGTCATTTGGTTTTATGTTTTAGTTTTAGTGATTGGCGGTTCGAATCCCGCCTGGCGTGACACTTAATGTCTCTCTAGTCTCAACGCCAGACCCACAAGAGTTATTTCGGTGATACACTACGTAAGCTATGCTAACTACGTTACTGCATGCTGCAGATCTCTCTATGGGTCTGGGACACTTCACACTAAAATCTGGTGCTCAAATCCTGGCAATTCATTGGTTTCGCAGGAATCCCTGCGACACCAATCAGTAACGACTTTCACGATCAGGCGCTCCCACCCATAGATATGCCCCGCCCATCTAACCTGGGCTAGCGTCTCTCATTTGCTGCTACGACCTGTCACTCTTTCAATTTTAAACCGTCAACACGCCCTCAGAATACCAGCTTGTGCGGCGAAGTGGGACAGACTCTATTATGTAGCATGCGGAGCGCAGCAATTCAACGTAATATGTGAGTCTGGAGAGAGACTAACGACTCTCTTAGACTAACGTCTCTCTGTCTCCAGCTGATGTGCCGCTCGTCCCTGGAGCATCCTCACCACACCCTGTTCATCATCCTGGCGCTGGTCAACGCCAACAAGGACGAGACGTTCTCCCGCGCCCGCCTCTCCAAGACCACCCAGCGAGGACAGCCTTCCCAGCTGGACCTGGTAGGACTGGACACACGCCTGCTCTTTACTTGCTCTAATGAGAGAGTGGGCCGTCCGTGCTCCGGTGTCTATGAGACAGGACGAAACGAGAGAGGTACAGGTGACAACAGGAGAACAGCAGGAAAGTAGGAGCTGGATGCCTGAAGATGCGCGGGATCCTGTATAGTACCACACACTCGAAACCTGAGAGCCCATTCCACAGTTTGAATCCTCCTGGAACATGGGGAGTTGTATTAATACTCCCTGGAAACTAGTATCAAAGCTCTGTACTGTACCATCACTGGTCGGCTCACTCTGGCTGTCTAATTGGAGACCGAGTCTGTGTGTCGGTCGGTGTGTGAAAACATGTCTGTTCTCCAGGAGCGTTCGGAGGTGGCCCGGAAGATCATCGATGTGATGAGGAAGAAGAGGGGTCAGATGATTCGAGACATCGAGCTCCTCTGTGACGCCTACATCACTCTGGCCTACATGGACGCCAGTCGCCACAAGACTGAGAAGAGTGAGGATGCACTACACTATACTACACTATAATACGCTACACTACACCATACTTACTACACTATACTACACTATAATACGCTACACTACACCATACTTACTACACTATACTACACTATAATACGCTACACTACACCATACATACTACACTATTATATGCTACACTACACCATACTTACTACACTATAATACGCTACACTACACCATACTTACTACACTATACTACACTATATATGCTAAACTACACCATACTTACTACACTATACTACACTATAATACGCTACACTACACCATACTACACTATACTACACTATAATACACTATAATACGCTACACTACACCATACTACACTATTCTACACTATACTACAGTATAATACGCTACACTACACTATACCACACTATGCTACACTATACTACATGACACTGGGTTATGCTATAATACGCTGTACTCAACAAACACAATCAGCCCATTTAACTCAATTAAATAAATATGTAACAAAACCAAACATCTTATTAACATACATATTTCTATGCGTATTCTATGTGATATATTCTTCATATATTCATACAACAGACCGACTGATATGCTTAGTCATGGTTCCTGGCTGCCTTGTTCCATTTCAGAGGCCATCCCCATTCCTGCTGATCAGCCCATCATGAAAATCAAGAATCTGGATGATGTCATCATCCCAACGATGGAGGTCAAGGTAGAGAAATCGCTCACTCCTCATGTTATGTAACGTCAATAGGGCCATTGACATGTAATAGGACGTACATGTATAGCATACCACTCAAATCTGCATTGGTTGGAGCTTAGCTTACTGTACAATTCCAGGGAGTGTTTTGAAGGACCTATTTCTCTCAGGGTTCTTGTGCTCATGCAGTTTTTTTTATGCAAAAAAACAAACAAACAGGTGGATCCCTCTGGTAACTATGACAACCTGGTGACCATCAGGTCGTTCAAGCCTCACTACCACCTGGCCGGAGGTGTCAACCTGCCCAAGATCCTCGACTGCGTGGGCTCGGACGGCAAGAGCAGACGGCAGCTGGTCAAGGTGTGTACGTGCGCGCATGTGTGTGTTTGCGCGTGTGCGAAGGTTCATGTCTGTGTGCCTTACCCAAAACATTTCCCTGCCAAGGTAAATCCAATGGGTTTGAAGATAATCCATGACTAGGAAGAAGTAAGGACTTCAGTTATTTTCCACCTTGGTTTGGTGTTAATAGCTAATCCAGCCTTTGTGCCTTATGACAAACACAAACACTTTCCTTTGCTTTGTTCCTGAGCGCATTCCTTTGGCAACTCTTACGTTCGTGTGTGCTTACTGGAACACTCGACACTCCCAAACCCATCACTCACAGGCTGAGGGGAGCTGGGAGAAAAGACAACTGTTCCCCACTCTGAGGAATCTCCTCAGTTCTGAATGAAATGCAATACATAATATCACCTTTTACACTTTAGACAGACCTGGCATTTAATGCTGTCAACATACTAAATAGCCCAGTTATTCTTAATATTGAACATCACTCATTTTTATTATCTTTCTTTGTAAAGGGCGTTGTC
The DNA here is from genome assembly GCF_949987555.1 of Borostomias antarcticus. Classification (NCBI taxonomy): domain Eukaryota; kingdom Metazoa; phylum Chordata; class Actinopteri; order Stomiiformes; family Stomiidae; genus Borostomias; species Borostomias antarcticus. The sequence goes on along the minus strand of NC_140234.1, from coordinate 48,004,074 downwards.
CACCATAAACAAAAGAAATATTTGATTTGTTTGGATTTGACCCCGGCGACCTTTCACCTTTGCCCTGTTGGGTCGTCCAGGGCCAGGATGACCTGAGGCAGGATGCGGTCATGCAGCAGGTGTTCCACATGTGCTCCAAGCTCCTGCAGCGCAACAACGAGACCCGCAAGAGGAAACTCTTCATCAGACGCTACAAGGTCAGAGACCGACACCGGACGTGTTCACCTGTCTTCAGAATGGGATATACTCTTATATTAGCTAATGCATCACATAATGCTCTGGGCCGCACGTAGCAGGTAGAGCAGCTGGCTGCGATCCCCGGTTCGATCCCATCTCCCGGCGTTGTGCCGAAGTGTCCTTGAGCTGAACCCCAAAATCGTACACATGCGCCACGGTGGCCCAGTACCTAGTACTATTGCCTCACAGCGAGAAGGTCTACGTCCCTTTCTGGGTGGAGTTTGCATGTTCTCCCCGTGTTCGCAAGGGTTTCCTCCCAAAGAACCCAATAAGTAAAACATGCAGAACAGCAGATGCTCTTCAGTCCGGTCCCTGACCAGGACCTGGACTGAGCATGTGGACTTTGGTCACCGGGCGCCATGAATGATGGCTGCCCCCCCCCCCCTTCCATATCCCTCCCCTCTCCCCCTCACCCTCTCTCTCTCTGTCTCTCTCTCTCCTGTCTCCTTTCCTCCCTCCATCCCTCCCTCCCTCCCCAGGTGGTCCCTTTCTCCCAGAGGAGCGGGGTGTTGGAGTGGTGCTCGGGCACCGTGCCTATTGGAGAGTTCCTGGTGGACCCCCAGAAGGGCGCCCACAAACGCTTCCGCCCCCAGGACTGGACCAACTTGCAGTGTCGCAAGAAGATGATGGTTAGTCATCATCATCATCATCATCATCATCATGATGAGACCTTTGCGATATCACATTGTATACAGTATTGTGTGCGTACTAGTGACCTCCACATAGACATATAACATAGAAGCACACACACAAAGCCAACAGTAGTTTCTTCTTGACCTGTATCTCTCCCGACGTCTTGGTGCCTGTTCTCCAGGAAGCTCATAGACACAGTTTTGAGGAGAAGGTGCAGGCCTTCAGCGAGGTGTGTCAGAACTTCTGTCCGGTCTTCCGGTACTTCTGCATGGAGCGCTTCCTGGACCCAGCCGTGTGGCTGGAGAAACGTCTGGCCTACACCCGCAGTGTGGCCACCTCCTCCATCGGTATACAGCGCGCGCGCACACACACACACACACACACACACACACACACACGTGCATGCCATGCATTCATTTTACATTCTCGCACTCTCATACACACACAGGCAGGCACACACACACACACTCAGCCACTGACTGACTGCCACATACACACACTAACACACCTTTGCTCTCCACAACCACACACTACATTAGTGCCACGGCCATTCATCCATCATTCCTGCGTTGTGTGATTGTTGTCGTACCTGTAAACCTACTGTAGCACAAGCAAGTGTGGGTCCCGTTATACCGAGTGACAGAACGATATCTTATCAACGTAACGTTTCTCTTGTGTTTTGCGTCCCCAGTTGGCTACATCGTGGGCCTGGGTGATCGACACATCCAGAACATTCTGATTGACGAGCAGACGGCCGAGCTGGTGCACATCGACCTGGGTGAGGAGAGGACGCCCACAACGGGGGGGGGGGGGGGGGGGGGGCAGGTTTTAAAAAAGGGCACATGATGTGACCGTATGTGTGTGTCTCTCTCTCTCTCTCTCTCTCTCTCTCTCTCTCTTTTCCTCTCTCTCTTTCAGGGGTTGCGTTTGAGCAGGGCAAGATTCTGCCCACCCCGGAGACGGTGCCCTTCAGACTGTCCAGAGACATCGTGGACGGGATGGGCATCACAGGAGTGGAGGGGGTTTTCAGAAGGTGAGCCGCAACACTTAGGAACCCAATCCATTCTGTTTACGTCAGCTGAACTGTGAGGGCGTCAGGGAACTGTGTGTGTTTGTTTATTTAAAGCATCCCCATTAGCTAATGCCATGGCAATCAGCTAGCCTTCCTGGGATCCACCCACTACAGACATTACCACTGAAATACAGTAACAATGATACATTCTATTACATTTTAAACAAACAAAAGAGAATTCAATTGTTTAAATAGCATCATCAAAACGCAAACATATTTCCATCATAAATAAATAACAACCAAGCATCCCTCTGAAAACATAAACACAGGTTTCCCTGCTACTGTTCAGCCTGTCATCTTCAAGACAACAAATGTGTCTTGAAGTTTTTTTTCAAAGGATAAGTTGCTTTTTGACCGGTGGATATTAAGGGGTAAATTATTCCATATTGTAATGGCTCTGTGAAATACTGTTATTTTTAGGGAGTTAGTTCTTGGGCTGGCTTGACCATGACCACCGCCAGCATTTCTTGTTACAAAAAACAATTTGAACTTGCAAGAACTCAGGCTTATGTGTACGCATTGTATTAATAAAAAATGTCACTACACTTGAAGACAGCCTCTTCTCCACATTAAGCAACAATAGGCTAGAGGGCATCTTAGTGATGCTTGTTCTAATAGAGCAATGGAATGGTAAGTAAAGAGAACATGTTCTTGTGATATTAATGCCAATATCCGTTTTGGTTTGGTTCTCCACTCGTCAGATGCTGTGAGAAGACCATGGAGGTCATGAGGGGTTCTCAAGAGGCCTTACTGACTATTGTGGAGGTATGAATACAGAGACATTATTACATTACAGTCATTTTGCAGACACTTTTATCCAAAGCGACTTACAATAATAGCATTTAATGTTGTAAGTCAGTGTCCTCACCAGGACTCACATGTGTATCTTCTTTCTAAACAAGTGACTAAGAGCTTCATCTTGTGCTGAAGGCAAAGTGCAAACGCGCACTAACACACACGGGGTACTCCACAGACACACTCGTCTCTGTGTGTTCTTGGTGTTTGTGTTACTGTTCAGCTTACGTGTGTGTGTGTGTGTGTGTGTGTTTGTGTGTGTAGGTACTGCTGTACGACCCTCTCTTTGACTGGACCATGAACCCGTTGAAGGCCTTCTACCTGCAGCAGCAGCTGGACGAGCAGGCCGAGCTCAACGCCACGCTCAACTCCACCCTGAATGGTGACGAGCTGGACAACCACCGCAAAGCCAGGTGCACAGCCCCTACTGAACACCTGCAGTAAATTAGGCTGGTAGTCTCTGTCTTAACACACACACACAAACACACACACACAAACACACACACACAGAGCCTCCAAAGCTCGGTTCCGTTCTCCATCCCTGCGCTACAGTATAAGTCATTGGTGGGGGTACTACAGTATAAGTCATTGGTGGGGGTACTACAGTACAGTATACAGTCGTGACCTAACTTATCTTCCATGGATTTGAATTCCAAAGTATATATTTTGCGTCCTCCTAGCTTTGACGTATCACAAGTGTTTTTAGATGCAGTGATCACAGCACTAAGGGTCCGATCTTACCGGCACGGAGCAATACCTAGAATGGAAGAGCAAGTGCCAAAAAAATATAAAAGTAACAAAATATGAGCATACTGTTTCATGTCTTACACCAGTTTTTGTATTTGTTTTCAATAAGCGTTTCTTTTAACCCCACCCCACAGCAGTGACAGCCAGAGCTTCAACAAGGTGGCAGAGCGGGTGCTTCTGAGGCTGCAGGAGAAGCTGAAGGGGGTGGAGGAGGGCACGGTGCTCAGTGTGGGGGGCCAGGTCAACCTCCTCATCCAGCAGGCCATGGACCCCAACAACCTCAGCCGCCTGTTCCCTGGCTGGCAGGCCTGGGTCTAGGGACCACGTTGGGGGGCCTGCTCCTTGATATAACTCCATTTTGAATATGCAAAAACCATCAAATGACACGTTTTATTGTTTAATAAAACAAAAGTAAACAAAGTATGGTCCATGTACTGTACTGATGTGGGGATAATGAATGTATATGTTGGGAAATGCTGTACTTGATACAGTTTGTACCTGATCGATCACACACTGTACTGTAGGCATATTGACTTTACTTTTAGTTTGACCCAGCACTAAGTAGTTTTACTATTTCAGGCAGAAAGGTTCTTATTTTCATAGTTGAACACCTGCTCTCTGATGTTGTTCTATCATAGTTAGATCACAGATATATTTTGTTGTTGTATGTTCTATGTATTGTATGATATGATAAATAGCTGCAATAATCACTGTAAGATAATAAAAGAAATTGACACAAGTGTTGGCGCACTTGGCTGTGTTCTGGCAGCAGCTCACCTAAACTGAGCCGGAACTTCAATGATATTGGTTGTTTCCTTCCCAACTTCCATGACTAAATGTTGGCTTTGAAACGTACAGCAAATTAGATCACATGGGCTGTTCTTAAGTGACTCTTGTCACTTCCCAGGCCGCCATTGTAAATAAGAATCTGTTCTTAATGACTTGCCTGACGAAATAAAGGTTAAATAAAAAAAAAATAAAAAAAAGTTCCATCAGGGACATGGTAATGACTGTCATGAATATTACCAGCAATGCCATTTATAAAGCCATTTATATAGCAGATAATGTGCTGGCCGTTATTCACCTCATCCCTTATGCAGAGTAGAGTGTGTACCCTTGTTTCGCATATATAAAGACTACCTCCACTTACCCTCCTAGATAATGGCAACATTCCCGTCCGTGTGAAAGTTGAAAGGGGGATAAGCGTGCCCTATTGTGTTTTGTGCACCTCTCTACTCCCTAGAGTCCCTCCCTGTGTGTTTAAATGCAGAGGTAAACTTTCACCCATTGCCAGATCTTAGAAGTGGCTGGGCCAGGTGTTCACTGTTTGATCTCTGGTCTGAGTGTGTGTGGGGAACCTACAATGGGATTTCTGAGAAAAAGGTAGAACCAACTCAACTGATTGAATTGCTTGTAAGTGTTTTATTTCAGAGTAAAAATTGCTTCATTTTTTTACTATTTCTAGCTAGAATGTGTGTATCTAGTAATATAATACACAGAAATGTGGTTTTATTCTATATTTCAGATGTAGTTTTTAATGGTTAAATACGACTAAATCTACAGAAACTTGCTGGATGTTTTTTGGTATCTTACATTTTATACTGTTTTACACATCACAATTTACTCTAATGTAACTGAAACACTGGAAATAGTTGTCTACCCCAGGTGCCTTGAAAGAGAAAATGACCACTAATCCGGTAAGTTGTTGTTCTTCTGTAGTATCTTTGTGGTGCCATACAAAAAACTGACCAAAAAAGAAAAATATTCATTTATTTCTGTGGTGCTCATAGTTCTATCAGGACGGATTTTCAGACTTTCCTCCAGTAGATACAGACCTACATACTGTACTGTTAGATCTCCATCTAAATGTACAGGTATATCTGGTATCTGTGTGTTGTTGTTTTAATCTTGGGACTATTCGGGAAGCAGGTCCTTATTTGGTTAACGGTGGGTTTCAGGTGGATGAAGAGAGACCCGCACCCTTCAACCCCACAGCAGAGAACCGCCCCCAGTATGTTCACGAGGTCGCCCTGGACACTCCCCCTCAAATCACCCCCTCCATCCCGCCCTGCAAAGGTAAGACCATGTCTCCTAACAACCAGCTAACCAGGGCTGCCTCCACAAGAGTGGATGGTTGGGTGTTGCCCCGTGCCCACCCCACATTTTGGGTTGCCCACCCAGTTCAGTCACATAACATTGTAATTGTTATATAATTATCTTCAAAGAAATAAAAAAATAAAAAAAAGTGTCTACCTACCCAAAAATATCCTCGAACCAGCCTTGAAACTCATGCAATACTGAAAGTGAACTCAGTCCATTCTCAAGTCATGGAAATCCTACAGTACTCCAGAATGGTTGCGATGTGAAGGCTAAGCTTGGTTGAGAGGATGTTTTTCATCAGAGTCATGTCTGTTCTAGATACTAGGCAGAGGTGCATCAAGCACACTGAGGCTGCTGTCATCAGCGCTCTGCTGCTCCTCCTGGTGGCTGGGGTCCTACTGGGCTATTACTGTAAGCATTCCCAACTGTATTTCCCTTGGATCCCTACATGTGCAGTGTTATGTCCTCTTTGCTGCTTTAAAGTCAATACACTTCAATTGTGTCCCAACTAACACGCACGCACGCACGCACAACGGACCTGCTCTTTCCCAGTGTCCTCGTGGTGTTATGGAGTGAGGTGTGATGACGGACAGTGTATCGGCCGGTCCCAGTGGTGTGACGGGGTGAAGGACTGCCCGTCAGGCCAGGATGAAGCTATGTGCTGTACGTGTCATGACCTACAGTAGCTTACCTTACCTAGCTCCGCATGTCACAGTACGTCACTGTCATACTACTCAATATCTGTGTGCGCTCTCACCATTTTTTCGTAGGCGGAGAGGCCTTTTTCTCACACTAATGTATCTAATTGGTTGTGTGTGTGTGTGTGTGTGTGTGTGTGTGTGTGTTTATGCAGTTAGGCTGTATGGCTCCAGTTTTCTCCTGCAGGCTTACAGGTTAGAGGACAGATCATGGAGGCCAGTATGTTCAGATGGCTGGACCAGCGACCACGGGAGAGCAGCTTGTCAGAGTATAGGATACAGCAGGTGACATGCCCTTTGAATTCAGATGGAAGTCTTATTCTGCTGTGTTTTCGGTACAGTATGGTTACCTACATGTAGGCCAAATGGTACAGTATCTATACAGTATATACAGTACTCTTTGTGCACTTCTAATTGCAGTGTGTTTCACGTAAAGTATAGTATGTCTGTGTGTCTGTCTGTCTTTCTATCCATACTGAACAACCTATCTGTCTAGAGTTGTTGTGACAACAGAGGCTTATGTTGACTGATAATGTTAAACAGAGCCACGTATGTCCGATCTGACCAACTGAAGACCAACGCCAGTGATGGATACTTCCTGTTGAAGGCGGGGTCAAGTCCAGACACGCCCATACTGCAGCAACTCGTCAACAGGTTAGCTGTGAAACAACACCAGCCAATCAGAACCCAGAACTTCTCAAACGGCATACCTAAACAGTTATAATGACGTTGGTATTCTTTGATTTTGCCCTTAGCAACACCTGTTCCACTGGGACAGGAGTAACCCTGCGATGCATAGGCAAGTCATTATTACATTATATTTACTGAACTATCCACACAAGAATAAAATTGGGGCTGTACTGTAATCAACCATAACTGTAGGCTTACTGATGGAGAGATTGCCTCCACCACAACTTTCATTAACAGCAGGTCTAAGTAAGTTGGCTTTAAAAGGGATGACAGGGGGAGATTTTGTTTGGGGACCCTTGATGTGGTAAAGATTTATTTTTCATTTGGATTTGTATGTGATGTGTATATGTTTATGAGAAAAGTACATGTGTGTGTGTTCCCTTGTTTTAGTTAAATGATTACAAAAATAGGTATAGCTGGCTGACCTCTATAAAAGCCATAGCTCATTGACCCCTCAGCGAGACTGGCCCTAACATCAGCCTCTGTCCCTAGACTGTGGTACAAAAGTCCCCTTCGAGTCCACTCGTATCGTGGGCGGCCGGCCGGCCAGCCCGGGGGCGTGGCCTTGGCAGGTCCGCCTGTCCAGCGAGGTGGTCTGCGGCGGCTCAATCATCACCCCCTACTGGATTGTCACAGCGGCGCGCTGTGTGCAGAGGTAAGTCTGGCACTGGGCTGGGTTCCATTCCCGAGTGTTGAATGTATCTGGGCTCAGCTGGGGACAGCTGTAGCATCACCAAGGAGAGGAAACGCACACCGTAGGAAACGCACACCGTAGGCTGTCTTTGTGAGGTGCCGGTAACGGGGGATACACTGTGATAAAAAGAAACGGCACACCCTTGTCTCTAGATACAAATAACGTGTTTTATTTCGACAGTGTTTCGGTCATAGCCTTTGTCTCAGTCTTGATCAGCATCACCTAGTGTCTTCTATCTTGCTTACAGTATACCTATCCAACCCAATCAGAGATGAGTGATGATGGATTAACCAGTCTCAGAGAGAAACGAGAGATCTCAATGGAATGAAGGACTGAAAACAATATGGTGGACAATACAGGACAGTTTAACGTTGGTCCCTCTCATATGTTGCATGTTGTCCAGGCACCCCAGTCCTGAATCCTGGAGCATCCATGCAGGAGTGGTGAAGGTTTCGAGCATCATCTTAACCCCTACCCTTAAAGTCAGCTACATTGTGGCCCATGAGGGTTACCAACCTGAGACCACAAGGAATGACATAGCTCTCATGAGGCTCACCGAGCCACTAGTCATGACAGGTGGGACTACATCTCAGCAAAGACAACCAAATCTTTCATATTTTCTGTTTTTTCACCTTCAGAAGCCAGAGCAGTCGCTTAGTAAACATTGGCATTGACTTTTTGGTGAGCAGCTAAGCTTCTAACACAAACCTTCCCTTCCCTCCGTATGCAGCTGAAGTCGGGCCCGTTTGTCTGCCCAACATCGGGATGGACTTCAAGACTGACCGGACATGCTGGATATCAGGTTTTGGCAGCACAGAGCCTGGCAGTAAGTTACTGTAACACGATTTGTTCTCTCTGAATTAGAAAACGAGAGATTTGTTCTCTCTGAATTAGAAAACGAGAGATTTGTTCTCTCTGGATTAGAAAATGAGAGGATACTGTTATATTTGTGTCCTTCCTATCTTATGTCCTTCTCTCCTTCACTATGCCCTTCCTTCCTACAGTACGTGTCCTTCCTTCCTTCTCTCTCAGGGCCTAGCGCTACGGACCTGATGGAAGCCGAAGTCGTGTTGATAAACAGCACTGTTTGTAACAGTGCCGCTGCCTACAACGGCAGGATCACTCAGGACATGATCTGTGCTGGAAGTTTGGAGGGTGGAGTCGATACCTGTCAGGTACTTCCTCCCCACACATGGGAAAATACAGACAAAAAGAGAAGTCTTGTCCCACTACTGAGTAGTGGTTAACTGATCTGAACTGGCTCCACCTATCTACTACAGAAACTATGACCATACTGGGAAGGACTGGGAGAAGAATTGTGCATACAGTAGCCTGTGTGAGATACAAACGTTAGCTTAGCCATTCTCCTTCAAACCACCCAAAACGTAGACCAAGTTGTATGAGGTTTTCACATTGACGCCACAGCAGCGTGCTCTGTCTGTTCACGAACCCTTTAATCATTCTGATGCTATTTGGCCTTACTTGTACAAACATAGAAGCAATGGTGAGAAAGAATTGAATAATTACAAATGAAAGTATTCAAATGTTTATGTAACATGGTTTTAGGCTTTGATCAAACAAAACTTCTGTTCACTAAGCCTTTCGGCTTTAAAGTGGAGTCTGTAGCTACGCCCTACCACATTATGTGACGGAATGACCTTAAAGTCATGTACTGTATCAATAGTCCTTATACTGTACAAGCAAAAGAAGGGCAATGACATAGGGACATGACATGTCAGATAATTGCAAGACACTGTGAGCTTTAAGTGTAGTTCCATGGATTTAACATGGACTCATTTTCCTAGGGAGACAGTGGTGGCCCTCTGGTGACAGAGATGGACTCTGTATGGTGGCTGGTAGGGGACACAAGCTGGGGGCATGTCTGTACCGAGAAGAACAAACCAGGAGTCTATGGCAACATCACCTTCTTCCTGGGATGGATCTATGAGCAAATGCAGGTATTAGAGAGACACATTTGTCAAATATTTATATTATTATCAGTCATTTGTATACATGTATATACTGTAGACAGGCAGTGTATGGAATGTTACGTTGTAACTGGAGTTTTTGTTTTGCAGAAATTTCAAGATGCAGAAGATTCTGTGTGATGAAAGATGAAATTACATTTTACATACAGTACATAAAACATTTGTATGTTCTCCCCAGTGGTTTTATCAGGAACCTCAATAGGTACAAACAGTACACTGCATTGTGTGTATGTTATTTCCATCAAATAGTAATTATCCCATACTGCACTAATTTATTTGCTATAATCTATGTCACGTAACGTTTTGCTGTGATCTGTATTATATACTTTATAGATCCTTGTTCTCTTTACTTTGGAGACAAACTAGCCTTATCACACTCTTATCAACCTCATCACACAGATTGGAAATCAGTGGGAGAGGAATGGAAGTTCTCTATGCCATCCATCTTCAATGATACCATCAAATTGAAGTACCGCATTTGAACACCGGATGGTGCTCAAAGCCAGTTATTCTCGGTGTCCTGTTCTATATATCATAGCATACACAAAGGTTATTTAAAACAACTTTAAATGAAGGGAATGAGAAATTAAATGTTTAATCTGGTTCATTTAATGATTTCATATACAGAAAAAATCACATTTGGTACATAATACATTCACCAAAATATATAAATGATAAACATTCCAATTTTGTACCTGAAACACCTTTGTTATAGTTTTTTCAAAACAAAGTTGTGGTAGACACAGTAACTTAGTAAATTTTCGATTGCATACCACACAGGACAGCAGATAGCACTGGTAAAGCTATTTGTTTTTCCTGGCCATGTGATCTAACCACACCAGGAAACCCTCAAGAATGTGCCCAAGATCTGGATGAAACCAGTTCAGCAACTGTTTATGCATCACTTCGTAATTGGTTGGTCTATTGGTTTGTCCTCGTCTGTATCCTGTAGTCCTTTTGTAGCAAAGATTACCTTTGACTTTTAGTACACTATGTTAATATGTCATATGTTTATTCAATGATTTGCATAAAAGTACTAAAATATAAATATGTGCCCTTACAAACTTTTGAATGTCTAACATTATTCTTAGTGTTTTGGGGTAATAACATTGTCATATATATAGATCTAAACAGTATGTACAGTATATGTTAGTAAACCCACACAGCATCATTCATACACAAATGATCAACAAAATACAGCTTCTATTTACCCACCCACACAATGTGAACACGTTTGATCAGTATTCAACAGCAATGTGCAATGTGTGACAGAGGGTGTCACATACATATTTCCTACATGCGGAGAGATACTGTAGGACATGAAGGCTTTGTAAACAATGGTCAAAGTTGCACTCCTCTTCCTACTGAAGGTGACACTACTTGACAGTGATCTGGATCTTTGTACACCACAGAGATTTCAACTCTCCAATACCGATACTTCACCATCCTGGGATCCATCCACATACATTTTAAACAATACTGTGCACATACATATTCTTACATTTTGTTCACATAGAAGCGGGTGCTGTCTTGCTAAAGTTGAATTAAGTTATGTTGTCTCTTGTCTCTCCTGGTCAAACCAGGAAAAGACGCCAGTTAACAGTCTCTACCAATAGTCTTAGTGTATGGCCATATATCCAGTGAAGTGTCTCATTGGTCAGTGCGAGCCACTCCTCTCCCCTGTAGTGCACCCAGAATCCCCCGGGCCTCGTCTCAGTCATTTGATGCGGTGTCGGACCAGCGAGGACTCGTCTGTGATCTCCCCGGGCCGGTCGCGGCGCCGGCAGGGCGCCACCAGGAAGAGCAGGAGGATCAGGAGCACCAGGCCGCAGACAGCCATGAGGCCGTAGGAGATGACCCAGAGGAGGGGCTCCTTCAGCAGGCCGCCGGCCGCGCAGTCCGCGGCCACGTCTGCCGAGGAGAAGGGCCCGGCGATCTCTGATATGGCCACCCCTTCGTTCACTATGGAGGGTGGGAGGGAGACAGAGGCCATTGGGGTCACCCTTGACTCATACATTGGTACAGTAGATTTAGGGTTTGGTTTTAGTAATGGCACTGGAGAACATGATTGTCAGTATTCTCAATTGTACTTTTGCTAGAGGTCTAATTCTAGTCTAACACCCCTGTCTCTAGTCCTCACCTGCGCAGGTGCTGAGAGCAAAGCCCACCCTCTTCTGGGCGCGGTCGAAGACAACGTAGAAGCCCTCCATGACAGTGGCGCCGATCACAAGTCCATTTGCCGAGGACGACACGCCGAATCGGTAGCAGTCAATCGTGCCTTCCACCTCTGTGATTGGCTGGATGTACAACTGTGGAAGGGACAATCAGATGTCAATGAAGAAGCAGTATGTAGTCCAGAATACAGCAAATTAAAAATGTCTAATTTTTGTCCATATAATGTCTAATTTATGTCCATATACATATATCAATGTATTTTTCTGGTGTTTTTTAGGCCAGGGAGAACTTTAATAGACCCGAACAACATAACGTTAGCATGACATTTTTTGCGGACACACACTGTTCTTCATGAAAACAAAGCATTCAAATTAAATGGTGGCAAATAGAAGATAGTTGTCACCATGACTACCGAGTAGGGAAAGGAAGACCAAAAGACAGGCCATTTGGAGGGAGAACCCAGAGGGAAACCAAAACAAAACAAGCAACAACTTTTATTTGTCATTCAGTGGATTTTGCACACACACGGTGATGAGAGACACACACACACACACACACACACACACACACACACACACACACACACACACACACACACACACACACACACACACACACACACACAGTGATATTAGTGTTCACCTATGACATTTTTCTACTGCTCTTAACCCATCCCGTTGTCCTTCCCTCAAGGGTAGGTGGGAGCAGATTATTTTTATTTTATTATTTACATTTTTATCATTAATTATCGTACGCAATAATGGGTGTACAATTAAGAGCAAAGAAATCAGTAGATCAGAAAATGGCATGTAACATCAGCATGCCTCTAGCAGTGGTTGCAGCAAACGTAGCTACAGTATACACGTATAATATACAAAGTAGACTATAATCATTTTAACACCCTGCACTCTGAAGTGCTCCGAAGGCTCCAAAGTGTTGGCTAAAAGGCTAATAAAGCTAGTATCATGACAATACACCCATCTCTTAGCACCAGCTGTCAAAGCACTTGTCAAAAGCTAGCACAGGCTACAGAAGGGGGAGAGGACATGGGAACATGGTTTTCCACAAATGTTTTCCATTATTAACATTATCGACAGGGGGGCATAGAAGAAGAATCACAAACTGCTGTTGTGAATAAATGGACATTACCTGGAGACTCGATGAGGTAAATATCAGGATACGACATCTCTGGCCAATGATTGGGATCATTAATCCATTGCGATGTTCGGCTAAAAGTACACTGACCACCAGTATCGTAAAGTTTATCTAAATACCGGCACCTGTTATCAGTCGACAAAGTACTAATATAACTCTCCTGAGATGTCATTACAACTGTATACCATTTTTTTTAAATATAGATTTGTTTTCACCCAAAAGGGGCGGTAACCATACCATGGAATTAAAGTTCCTGGATGATTGCTCTGGTCTATGGCATATCGTGGGGCATTCTGGGTAGTGTAGTCACCTGAGGGAGGATGGTGATGCGGAAGGACTGGCTAGTGTTGGTAGCCCTCAGGTAGAAGGAGAGCTTTGGGAAGAACCTCCAGGGTGTCTCTCCCTTCATCCAGCAGGCCAACTTAGTCCCTTCCCAGAACCCTGAAGAGAAGTCCTGGATCTTGATCCAGGAGAGAGGGAGAGAGATAGAGAGAGAGAAGAAATTAAGACTCGTGCCTTCTACTTAATATCTTTGAATGCGTTGAAGGCAAATTCAATGTCTAAAATGTGACAATACTTTAAACAGTAAATTATGAATGTATATGAATGTACAGTACAGGTACTATGTGGAGAGTGATACTGTGTAGAGTAGTTTACTGACTACAGTATTCTAAATTAACTAAATCTCCAATATCTCTAACCAAAGATGCCTTCTTGCTTCTGTAGCTTTTGTAAAGCGAGTACAAGCCACAGACAAGGACGCTTCTCAAGGTGTTGGCCTGCTCATTCTACACTCCTCCTGATCCTTCACACACAGCACCGCTTGTCCTCAGGCAGCCCTGTCCTTTAAGCACCCCACAAACACACTGGAGCCTTCTTCTGGCAGCATGTAATCGCTTGTTCATGGCTGCGGCAGACATACCAGAGAGGTTCTCGAAATGGCTTCCACCACGGCATTGAACACATTGACAGGCAGGCGCAGTAGAGTCGTCCCACTATCAACTATGGCTTTGTCCGTGTTGTACTGAAAGAGAGAGGTAGAGGGAGAAATAAATAAATAAATAAAGACAGGAGGTGAGAAAGAGAGAAGGTGAAAAATAAAGATTTTGATGGAACAGGTGCTGTAGGGGCAGAACTACCGGTTAAGGAAAAATAAAGCAAGCGGATGTTGGAGGCGGGCTCTACAGGCTCGAGCCGGATGAGGAGGCGGGCTTAAGGCAAATGAAGTAAATAGACACCAGGCTCTTCTCCCTGAGGAGAGACAGGTGACGCGAGGCTAGCCTTTTTACCAACCGAGCCAAGGTCGCTCGTTGATTGGATGGACATTCTGACAGGGGGGTCATTCCAGAGATTCCAGGGAACAGAGCACGATCTGATGGTGTTAGCCAGACAGAAAATAAGGAAAACTTTCGGAAAGTGTGTGGTGCTATTACTGTTGATTTGGCGCTATCACCACTGACCAACAAGACCAACAGACCTCTCGAAGCCGCTCTGCTTCAGCTGTTTGCTGAATATATTGAATACTTCTGAATTTTTGTGGGTTATTTTAAGCATGTCATTGATTTCCTTGTCTGCCCAAATATCCAGGAGGCATCGTGTTTCCTCATTACCCCATGTCAAGCCCCTGTTTACTTTTTTCGCACCCATCGTGGCTAATAACTTTGTATGGCAGCTGATTAATCCAAAAAGGCGCAATACATCCTGCGGTTTCTCTGTGCCAGACCCGGGCTAGGCGTGGTCACTTTCAGACATAAACAACCCGATTCAGAACTCGATTGGAATCAGGCCGAGCCCACCTTTTCAGAGCGGGCTCGACCCATATGATTTGCCGCGCGCTAGGACTCGCTTGGTGTGTTCAGACATGTCCACACGGACCGGGACAAGGGGGAAACCGATTCCAATCTGGATTAAACCGAGATAAAGCATGCCTGCTTGAATACGCCCTTAGATGAATCGTAGTCCTCGACAGAAAAACCAAAACATGTCAATGGAGGTTCTCCAAAAGGCCTCTAAGGTCTAGATGAGGCTGTATGCAGGAAACTCATAAAGAAAGGAGGACAGGTCAACATCCTCCTTGAAATAACAATCTTGAAACGCGATTGACACTGTCACACTTTGAACTCAGCTGGATTTGTCAGGGTGTCTCATACCTCTTTGCAGTCCAGGTTTAGATTCTGGTCTCCCACCTCCAGCTTCAACACCTCCACTTGGTAGTACCATTCTTCTTTAACAGGGGTGTACCACAGCGACCCCCGGTAGAGAGTTGGTTCAGCCCCTCCCATGATCTGAAACAGAGAAAAAGTCTGTGAAAACAATGATAGTGAGGTAGAAACACAAGGGCATGTTGTTGGTATGGCTTTATCCCTGCATGGCTTGCCGCGGCCTGGCACGGGGCTACTCATTGACTACACCCCGCCATCAACCCCATCTGCCTCCATCACTGGGTCACGTGGTCCGCCCGACGGTCAACTAGCGTAACACCGACAGACCTTCTCTCGGCAGGATGCCATCTTAGCTTAATTAGCCACTTGCTAACTAGATGGGGCATCCTATGGGGAAGCGCATTGAGAGCCGGCGAAGCTGCTAGCGATCATGCTTCCACGACGCACCAAGCTGCTCAGCCTCATCCGTCCTTGGACGGGTTTCTCTGGTGTGGGCGGCGGAGCCTTGGGAGCTAAGCCTCAGCCTGGCGTGCCTGAGCCGAACAGCCCACAGGTCCTCATCCTGTTCTACAGTCAAACAGCTCTCCTCTTGTCAGGAAGTCTTTTAGCCTCCATTCGTTCCTTCTTTCACAGGCCACCATGCCCCCAACCCCTTCTGACTACTCACAAGTAGAGCTTTGATTCTCTGCCCGAACCCGAGACCAGCCCAGAGGAATTTCTCCTCTTTTCCTTGCGCCGTGGCCAAGCTTGTGTTCACAGATATAATGTGAAAAACATGAAAAAATCTCGCCATGGATAAACAGCACTATTCGTGAGCTTAAGAGACTGTGTAGAATAGCTGAGCGGGCATGGAGAAAAACTAAACTAGAGATCCACCACAGCATTTTTAAGGAGCACATTTCCATTTATAACAATGCTATCCACACTGAGAGAAGAACACACTTTTCGAAGATCATCGCAGAGAATAACAGGAACTCTAGGGTACTGTTCTCAACTATTGACCAGTTATTGAACCCCGCTCCAGCCTCTGACATTCTTAGCCTGGCTTCTGCCTCAAAATGTGAGGAATTTGCAAAAAAATTTAACCACAAAATAACATCTATTAGAGCTGGTATTGTCAGAAGCACTAGTACCCAATATGACCTGCCCTGTAACCAAGGTTATAATAGTTTTGTTTTTTAATTAGTTTTTATTTTTATATCGTTTTAACTTTTTGTTATCAATTTCAGTTTAGTTTAGTTAAGTTTTGTTTTCAGTTTAGTTTTTAAAGCAGATTTGCTAGTTTAGTTTAGTTTTTAATTTTTGAAAATGCTTAGTTTTAGTTTTTATTAGTTTCAGTATTAGTTTCTTATTTCTTCTGTGCTAGCCTCGTGAGACCATCCTGATCTCGTGAGCTCACGTTGTTTCACTCAGTGTGAAACAAACCACCATGGCGCACATCAGGTTACTTCTGCGCAGGGGCACAGTTAAAGAAAATGGAGGATAGATTTCATATCCACCCAAAATACTAGGCTTATGTATGAAATGAAAAACTAAGGACATTTTCTCTATAATTTTAGTTTATTTTAGTTTGTTTTATAAACACACAACACAGTTTTAGTTAGTTATCGTTTATTTGTAAAGCCTAGTTTTTATTTTTATTTCAGTTAACTAAAATGTTTTTTCACACCTAGTTTGCGTTTTTTAGTTAGTTTCCGTTAACTATAATAACCTTGTCTGTAACAAGCCGGCAACTCAAAGGAACTTTAGTAGCATTTCGGATGCAGAACTAGGCAAGATTGTAAGACAGAGTAAACCATCAACTTGCTGTCTTGAGCCTGTCCCTACTACATTTTTGAAAAATGTATTCAATAGTGTATCCACACCAGTCTTAAAAGTAATTAACACATCTCTTGAGACTGGAATTTTCCCCAACACATTTAAAACTGCTATTGTGAAACCACTATTGAAAAAAAAAATATTTAAACTAATTTAGACCACAGTGTGTTAAGTAATTACAGACCTATATCTTCTGGTATTGCACAAGGACACTGTCTTGGCCCCCTTCTTTTTTCACTATAGATGCTCCCGCTAGGTAACATCATCAGAGGACACCATGTTGATGTTCACAGCTATGCTGATGATGCACAACTCTACATGCTGATGATGCACAACTTTACATGCTGATGATGCACAACTCTACATTACTGTCAAACCAAATTACCCAAATGCCTTATGCCCCCTAGCAGTCTGACCGCTATCAATCAATGGATGAGCAATATATATTTTTTTTTTAAAATAAGTCAGAGAAACTCTTGGTTGGCCCCAAAGCCAAAAGAGATATACTCTCCAGTAAGTTGGCAAATCTGGGCCACCTGAATAAAATGGGGGTAACAAGTCTAGGTGTCATCTTAGATTCTGATTTAAATTTTAACACCCACATTAACAAGGTAAGCTTTCTTCCACCTAAGAAATATTGCTAAGGTATGCCCGTTTTTAACAGGATGCTGAGAAGTTTATTCGTGTTTTTGTTACAAATAGACTGGACTACTGTACTGCTCTTTTTACTGGTCTATTGAGAAGTCTATTGAGGAACAAGGAAGAGAGAGCATACTACTCCTGTTCTAGCCACACTGCACTGGCTCCCTATACATTTTAGAATTGATTAAGTCCTTGTAGGTGTATACAAGGCTCTTAACGGTCTAGCACCCTCCTACATCATGTCTCCCTATGTGCCTTTATGAGCCCTTAAGTCCTCCACAGCAGATCTTTTAAAGATTCCCAAAGTCCCCCAAAACAAAATTGGGGAAGCTGCTTTTATGTACTATACACCTAAATTAGGGAACACCATACCAAAGAGTATTAGAGAGGTGGGCACTGTGGACATTTTTAAAAGGCAACTTAAAACACACCTCTTTAACTAATCTTACAATTAGGAGCACTCCTCATCCTTTTATCCTCTGATCATTTTATCCTTATATTCCTTTTTATTACCTGAATCATTTTATTTTATTCACTCCCTGTTTGTATGGTCTATTGTTGTTTTATTATGTGGTTTATATCTTGCTTTGTGAGTTGATTACTATTGTTCTTTTATTGTTTTCATGCTGTGTGGATATGTCAAAGCATTTTGAGCTAAAAAGTTTGCATGAAAAGTGCTATACAAATAAAGGTTATTATTATTATTATTATTAATGTAAGAGATGTAGATAGATATAATGTCTGAGGACTACTCTGAAACCAACAACCATGGATGCAATCTTGGGTTCCCTGGAAAATCATAGATTTATTGCATTGTTTCCTCTCAAAAACAACACACACAACATCAGCTAAACAGAAACAATTATCGGCTGTTCACATCGGCCCTGTTTTACACATCGGACCGATACTGATATATAAAAAAAATGACTAACATCAGCCGATACTGATATGGCTGCCGATATATCGTGCATCCCTAGATGAGAATAAAGGCAAGGCTATTCAGTAAGATCCCGCATGTAATTCTGAACAGATTTTTTTCATTCAAACAACTGGAATTAGATTCTGATGATAAACAGTGAACTTACAAAGAGAATTTTGTGTTTAAACTGGGCTCGGGCCCATAGATGCAGCCAATGGGACGGGCTCGGACAGAACGTGCACAGGCTCAGGTTGGGTCAGGCTTGCTTTTTTGGGCCGATCTAAACTCTACTCACAAAACTTCCCCCTGCAGGATCAGCAGCCGAGCTCGCCGACAATCCAGCGCCACACATCTGCAGGGAGAAGACGTCTGGAATTCCCGTCTGTCGGACCACCGAGTTGAAGAAAGGCTCCACGGACGAGTCGGGCTGAACAGCAGAAACAATAAAACACTAAGGTTATCTGCTTGGTAGAAATAGATCTTAAAACTCTGTTCAAAAAGGCGCAAATGTAACTGCCATTTAGTTTGAACAGCTTACAAATGAAATTAGCTAACGTTCCAAATCCAAAGGCCAAATGCTCCATGACTGTGGTCAGGTCTGGAAACTCTGATGTTGGAGTTCTACTTTAAGATTTTAGTGAAAACTGAAGCACAGAATGTCCGTGAGCACTGGGAATTACAAGGAGTCAGTCTTTTCCCCCTTGCCTGAAGCATTTGCTCTTAATCTACTTGGCCTCATACAGTATAGGCAGGGTCAAGGCTCTCTGCATGTGATGTGACAAATGTTCCATAGAGCATGTGAACCCGAACAAGAGATGATATCATCTGAACACTGGTCAGTGTAAAGATTCTATCAGCTGGACACTGTAGTCAGTATAAAGATTCTAGATTGCTATAATCAGCATAAGGCATGTTTTGTGTCAGCTATTAACTCAGAGCCTCATGCCTTATTCCTCAGTGTAGTGAGATCCCTACAGCTTCATTTGAATCATATCATATGTGTGCACCTTCCCAGAGTTTATTTACCCTTTGATAGCATTCAGCAGCTCATTGTGGCTTGCCAAGCCCTGAGGGAACTCTGTTCCAAATCAAACATGCACAGCTATGCCCAACGACACAGCTTCCTGTCAGGGAGTACCAGAGGGTACGAGGATGACGCCCTTACCCGCGACAGCAGAGGGTAAGCCAGTCCCAGAATGCCCTGCCAGTTCACCCCGGGGAGGAAGAATCCGTCGGAGGACAGGATGGCAGCGATGTTGATGGTGATGGTGCCGTCGGAGCCCATGGGGATGATGGTGACGCTGTCGGTTCCCAGTTCACCCTCCCAGTTGCCCTGGGTGTACCTAACAGCCACCGGCCTGCCAGTAGACCGGTACGTACTAGAGCTGGACACAGAGGTGGAGGACTAGGGGTTCAAAAACACTCTGACGAAAGGGAGCCATCTTATGCAAACATGAACAAATATGATTCTACACAAGAATATCTGCAGCTGTAAAGAAAATGACAAAGAATTTGACATTTTTGTGAAGTAGACCTATTCGATTCTTCATTGCTGAATAGAAATAGAAGAGACCATAGAAAAATGGTCTCAGTTGAATAATAAGTTTTGTTTAATACGCTGACACTATCTGTACCTAATCATCCTGTAATCTGACCTGACCTTTCAGAACGTTAACAGCCAGAGACAGGGAGGAGCAAAGCACACTCACAGAGCTTTGTTGAAGAAGTGCGTGATGAAGGGATGGGCGGCAGCTGCCACTGCAAAATTGCTGCTCCCTGTATCAACCAGGATGTTCAGCTGGAAAAAAACAATGTGAAAACCGTATGAGTCATAAAGATTAAACACACAGAAACACCCAACCGCTTCCTACCTACACAGTGGTGGTTCTAGCAAGTTTTACCTGGGGTGGCAAGACTTATCACCTGGGGTGGATAGGCTATCTACCCCATACACATTTGAACTTCAGAGATGACAACGGGAGTGGCAAGGCTTTTTTCAGGGGTGTGGATGCCACCCCTTGCCACTCCCTAGAACCGCCAGTGTACCTACAGTACCTACGCTGCAAATCTTGTACCTAGAACACACAAATCTGCGCAGAAACTCTCAATGACTCTCAAACTCTCAATCAAACATTGGGAAGTCTACAGGGCAAATGTGACCACCTGCTCTTGTTCCTCCTGAGTCTAGTACCCTGGTGTTTGTCATATGTTTGTTGCCAGACCAGGGGTGTATGTGTGTGTGTGTGTGTGTGTGTGGGGGGGGGGGGGGGGGGTTGTGGGTTTTGTGTTTGTTCTACCATCAGTGGCACCAATGTCACAGAGCATCAAGTAAACGAGGGGGAACTAATGAGATAACCACTCTGTCCCCTCATTGACCGGCACACAAGGGTCATTAATGAGCGTTTCTCATCATTTAAGAAACCATGAACATAGCTCAGTCTGTCTCCACAGCTCGGCGCTTGCAACAAAGAGGTTCCTTTCGAAAATATGATGGCATCAATTTCAGAACACCTTAGGATGATTAACTGGCTCCTTGCTCTGGGCATGTTTATATTGAGATGTTTCTGGTGGTGTGACATCACATCCTGTATCTTCATCTGGAAATGTATATGTATTCCCAAATCACTAGGGCTGGGTATCGATTTGAATTTCAAGAATCGATTCGATTCCGATTGACAAGGTTCAGAATCGATTATCACGATTCAATTCGATTCGATATTGATTCGGTTAGTGTTACTAAAAACTTTTTTTTTTTTAGCTGTAACCTTAATTACATGGCTGCCAAGTTATGCAACACATCAATACTAGGGCTGGGTATCGATACTGATTTCCAAAAATTCAATTAATTCGATTCAGATTAAATCAATTTTTTTAACCCAGCCCTACAAATCACAGTTAAGAATAATAACTGACTCACTGACATTAACACTCATTAGCCATGTTTCCATCCACACGTTTTATGCGAATTAAGTTATATCGAATTAAAAATGTCTTATGGAAACAGTAAAAATTCGATTAAAAGTCATGAAAATCGACAAAAAGTTTGTACTGTCGATCTCGTCGGATTTTCTCTTGTTCGATAAAAGGCTTTTGTGATAAATGCTTTATCCGATTTAAAGTTCTAGATGGAAACGCACGTTAACCGGCTTTATTCACATTCATATTTTTTGCGATCTTCACATAATTCGATTGACAAGTGGATGGAAACATGGCTAATGACAGTGAAGACTTCGTTCATGGCTGGTGGTTGAATTTAAACTCAAGAATCTTCTGCATTCTGCTGTTATTTGTGTGTTGTGCTAAAACCTGATGAGCAGGAAATGTTGGGCCACAAAAACAGAATGACATTAAAGAAAATGTTCCTCTCCATCAGCACGACAGCCATACCTGCTCCTACTTCCTCCAAGACTCAGCCTGGCAGTCCTGCAATATCTATCCATAGCTTCCTTGTTGGGCTGGCTCTGGTCCCAGCACTGTTAGCTGTGCTGTGCCATCTGAATCCCCCACTGCCAGCGCACAGATGGCACCTCTCCGCGCACACTGGGCCAAAACCACCAAACCAGGCAGCAGTGACCCAGTGGGTAAGACCAGGGGCACTTCCTTCTACCTCTTGAACCTGCTATCTGCCGGCCTGGTGAGACCTGCAGGCGAATCCCCGTCTCTCCCCTGATGTCGAGCCAGTGCGATCTCCCGCCTGCCTGCCGTCGAGTATTCTCCCGTCTAATTGGCAGGGGCTCCGGGGCGACAACATGCATCTGCTACCTGTTTGTACCAATTAGCAGATGTGAGGAGCTCCAGCCGACACCTCAGCCTAGCCACGTGGGCTAACAGATGTGGCAATTAGTGGCTCATTTGAATAGGCCTCATTTAACACCAGGGTTCTTAATTAGATTACTGATAGGACTGGTTGAGGTTTAGTGTTATTGGCCACCCTCCCCCCCATCTTCCCTCAATCTCATACATCTCCCTGTCTAACTACTGCTGGTACTGTAGTCATGAGTGCAGCTTGCCAAGTGGTCGATACTGTAGTAGGTTTATGATGTAACACCTAGGGGCAGTCTGCATGGTGTGCACACATTCTTGTGATAGGCCACATGGCAATGACACAGCAAATATTGGTCAGCTTAATTAGATAAGCTTGTAGGAACCAAAGAGTCTAAGTCTAAGCCCAAAATCTTTTAACCCAAAGAGTCCAAAGTACCATGGGCCAATTTGCTAATTAACTAATTTACTGTTTTAGCTAGTTTAAAATAAACACAATTCATTTATTTTTATATATATATATATATATATATATATATATATATACGTACTGTAGAGAGAGAGAGAGAGAGAGAGAGAGAGAGAGAGAGAGTAAGGTATTGGGAATGCTCTTTGTGTTTCTTTAAAACTATATATATATATATATATAGAAAGGAAGTAGTACAGTAGGCTATATCTCGCAGTAACAACCAGGTGTTCATCACTTATTACAAATGGTGCAAGTAGAACAAATCTATTCTCCCACTTGACCCAGGTAGGTGAGCCTATGAGATGTCAATAGTTATTTAGGGCAGTTCGGGCTGCTCTAGCCCTGCCACTCTCTGAGACTTTGTGCCTCCTAATCCCAGTCAGCTGCCTGGCTAGTGGAGATCTGGGGAGGGGGGAGAACGACTCTAGCTGCATCATGTGAGCTCATGTGAGTGGGGGTTTACATGAACACACCCGGAGGCCAGGAACCCAGCTGCAGCCTTCGCCTCACACCCTGCCTGTCTGTGTGTGTGTGTCTGCCCCACGCCCTAGCGCCCAAATGTCTTCCACCCCCAACCTCTCTCTATCACTCTCCTCTCCATGTCCCTCTCTCTGTATCACATGCCACAACCCTGCTTTGCTCATAAAGTGCAGAAACAGAAAAAAAGTCCTGGCTACTAGTAAAGAAATATGAAAGTATAGACATTTTTAATATGAGAAAGGTCCCATAACAGAGTCGTTACTGCCTTCATTTACCTTATTACATGGCCATTGTGTACTGAATGTAATATAATTATTTACCTTTTGACCTGGGGTGCCTATTGACATCTCCATATAATAGCCTCTTCCAGAATCCCCTTGCAAGTTGTTGACCATGTCCAAAAAGTTGACAATCCCATTTGGATCAGATGCCAAGGACAGTCCGTTTTCAGAGGTTTGTTTTAGTTGAAGAGGAGTCAAATCCAAATCCAAAGAAGAGTTAAACTTCCCCGTATAAAGTTTTAGAGGAACCGTAAAGTAACATTTCGACATTCCACAAAAGAGAATTAAAAGAAACGCACCAAACGGGATAGGGCTGTTGTATGCCATCGTAAATGTTATTGACGAGACGAATGAAACCTCAGAAAAAATCCGGCTCCTCGTTCAAAGTTTGCTTAGTTTTCAGCTTGGCCATGACAACTCCAGTCCAAGCATCACGGGCTTCCTCCTTTTCGAAAAGTTGAAGAAAACAACAAATTTACATTGTTACAGTCGAAGAAGTGAAGAGAAAGTTGATCATACAGCCGCGTACCAATGCTGTTGCTCTTCGCTATAGTTTCCAGCTGATTGTTTCACTTTGCTGCATAGAGGACTTCCTGGATGCTATAGGTCGGATGTGACGACTTCCTAGAACTTTTTAGGACGTGCAAGCGCTGATGTGGAATGAACACGCTGAACAGGAGCGACATACAGATGTGTTTTGATTGTAAAAAAACAAACAAAACATTTCTATAATTTATTTAATGTTCATCTGATTAGAAATACGACATAACATTTCAGTAAGTGCATTTAAATTACAGTAGACATGTTGGTTCAATTTGTTTGTGTAACAATATGCAAAATATTTTGTTGAAAATATTGTCCACAAAAAATTATCTTGCTACTTCAACAGGACAGTTGTCAACATTTTGAACAATTATCGCCCCAGTCCTTCAACACGTTTAGTTTACTACTACTACTACTACTACTACTACTACTAGGCCTACTATTATTTGCATATCTGGTTGTAGGCCATACGTTTGCCCATCTACCTCAGTCAACCTGTAGCGGCCTACCTGTAGCCTACCGGTTTAATAACATGAAAATGTCTCAATCAGATTCAGTGTTGATAAATTTACGTCCTTTGGTGTGTTGAATGAGGTAAAAACATGGAAATGTTGTTGATAGAAATAACTGCAAAAGCAAGGACTACTTTATGACAAAACTCCGAAATACTTTACAAAGTAGGCTACATGACTGTTTGGTTGTGGTCTGGAATACCACAGCGTCAAGTCGGTTGGAGTGTGTGTGTGTGTGTGTGTGTGTGTGTGTGTGTGTGTGTGTGTGTGTGTGTGTGTGTGTGCGTGATCAGAGGGTATAAGGAAAACCCATAAGGTCAGGAGGAAGATCAATGTGTCACACCACCTCTTCACACTTCCCTCTCTCCTCGCAGCACAGAGACACACTGTTCTCTCTCTCCATATCCCCTCTGAGTTCCACTGTTCTCTCTCTCCATATCCCCTCTGAGTTCCACTGGCCCACTGTCACATGCTCTCTTAACGAGGATCCATTCCTCCATTACTCCGATCAGTATGAAGGGCCCATGTCAATGTCGCACTTGATATTCTCATGGGACATAATATACTGCTGACTGAGATATAGTCTGCTTTGTTGAGAATATTTATTTGAATACTTAGCATTAAGGCTATCCGCCTTTCCAGTGTGTAGAACCTCCTTAGACAGGAAAGATTCTGCACACGAGATGTATGGTCAGACAGATTCCTTCTCCTTGTCTTGTGGTAAGACATTATTATAAAATTACTTTTATTAAGTGCAAGCTAAGTCTATATACAACGTCTTTATTCACCACATCAGTGTCTCTGAAGAGGCCTATTGTCTGTCATCCAATAGAATACACACACACACACACACACACACACACACACACACGACCTCTGTGGCACCATTTACATAGATCCATCTTTCACACTGCATTTACTGATGCACCTTCACTGGTGTCCAGGAGAGGGAGCTCCTAGCCATTATCTTTGTCCCATCTCTTCAAAAGACAATACTGTTGAACAAATGAGTCAGATTAGAGGGAGTTAACAGACAAATGGTTTGGTGTTTTACTAGGATATTAGTTCCTAATGCCTGCGAAACTCCCATCACAAGGACTGTTGAGAGGCGAGAGAGATGAAGACAAAACAATCATCCTTTCTCCATCCCTCCATCCCAATCCCAACCATCCTCCCTTGTCTCCTTACTCATCAAGACACGCCCACGTCTCTACCCAATCACCTTCAAAGCCACTCTCAGAATCTTCAGAATCATCTGATGTCCATGATATGGACCAATTAAATCCCAGTAGGAGCAGGCTTGTGGATGAGAGTTCATTGCTTGTTATACATTCTGGCAATATCAATATAGATATCCCTTTCATGTTTCTAGAGATCTCATTGGCTAACCCATCTTTACACGTCATAATGGCGGACGTCATCAACAATGGCAAGAGTTCAGACACGTGATATTAGAAAGTGCGGTAAATCTTGAATAGGTTTCTGTACGGACAATAGAATAATGTGAGTTCACACTAGGCCAGACAGAAAGTCTGTGGTGTGTCGACCTCCTGGAGATGTCATCCTGTTATAAATGAGGTTAGCACAGCCAGGGGTTTTGCATGTGAAAGGTTGAGGGAGGTAGAGTGAAACTGTCAAACAAAGTCAAGGCTGAGGATAACAATTTCGATGACACCACCATGGTCTCAACAACACGCAACGCCACCATCAGCAGGCCACACACAGGTATAGGCATAACGCCATGGGCAATCTTAAAGTCCATAATGCTTATCTGAGATGCAACACATCTGTTGGCATTTGCATGAGAAATTGGATACAGTGTAATTACAGCAGGGAAGGGATGGGCAGTCAGGGATTAAAGGGCAGGGGTTGGCCGGGGTTAGTTCAAAATGGCCCGGGCTCATGTTTCTGTGGTAAATCTCATTTCCTACCCGTGCCCGTAATCCGCCAGACCCTTTTGATTAGGGGGATGGGGAATAGCGTTGTCTTGTACTGTAGCTGTTTCAGCACAATGATGTAGAGGTCAGAACAAACAGCCTCCGCCCGGACATCAGAGGATATGTGAGGTAAGTTCTCATGAGATCATTCATTGTAGGCTAATACACAGTAGCTTAAAGGGATATTCTGGAATTTTTGAACTAGGGCCTCATTTTCGACTTACCTATGATGCTTTTGACTGATGGAGATCATTTTCAGTTAATTCCATGCTGCAGATAGCTTTGTTTTTTTCCAATTTCCACTGGTGGCTAATGCTAGTGCAACACAATGAAGTCACGTTAGCCAGTCCAAAAAGACACCCCCAAACACCCAAAGCGCACCCAAAAACAAATTAGATATGAGTAAAGTCTCTCAGGGATTCTTTTGTGTCTATTTACCATCCGTTTTGAATTCAAACTATCGTGTAATCCGTTCTGGTTTGGGGACCTATATTTCTGTCTGACTCAGCAGGCGGAGTAACACTACAAGTTGCCTGGATACGGCGCACTACTAGCAGCAGTTTAGCAAGGAGGTTGCAATTTAGCTACATCAAATGCTAGTCACGATGGACACGTTCGACATAGAAAGGGATATGTCCGATTTTGAAGAGGATGATGAAGAGTTCAGTTTTTCTGGCGAAGCTTACCAGTTTGAACCAGAATACGCTATCTCACCAGGTATCTAATAGATAGCATTAATATTATAGTACTAATAGACAGTTGCACATAGAGACACCATGATAAGTAACTAGTTTTTTTTACTCCACTGTTCAATCAGTACAATCCAGCAAGTCTGCTCCAAATAGGCTATTCTGGAATAACACAGCACAGGCAAGCATAGCCTGCAGCAGTTGATCATGCGGGCAATCATTCAGAGCTACTACTGTATGCCTACCTGTTGTTCAGTTGTTGTTGTTGGTGAAGAACTAACAGGCGATGGCACAGCTGTGTGTTCTGCAGTGTATGTATGTCTGTCCGATGTGGAAAGACTTTCACATAGTCGTCCAGAGTGAAATGTTCACTACACACTCGTAATGTGTTTAGCCTCGATAGTGGAGTGTTCACATCCATACAAAGAGCAACGCACCACAGCTCTTTTCTTACTGGATTGTTCAATTTAAATTTGTGAAAGCTTTGTGTTGTCCATTTATTTTGCTTATTTTGACAACCTGCATATGCACACAACATTTTCTAAGAATGTTTAGCAAGCTGGATCACTTTCTCTTTCACAAGCCCGCTCATGCTCGCACTTTGTTGACATTGACAAGCGCTGGCTCCAGGCTGGCTCTAGCCGGATCTAACTGAGCGTTACTCCGCCTGAAGACTCACAGACAGAAATATAAGTTCCACAAAGCAGAACGGATTACACGATAGTTTGAATTCAAAATGGATGGTAAATAGACACAAAAGAATCCCAGAGAGACTTAACTCATATTTAATTTGTTTTTGGACGTGACTTCATTGTGTTGCACTAGCATTAGCCACCAGTGGAAATTGGAACGACCCAAAGCTATCTACAGCATGGTATTAACTGAAAATGATCTCCATCAGTTAAAAACATCATAGGTAATTCAAAAATGAGGCCCTAGTTCAAAAATTCCAGAGTATCCCTTTAATGCAGTTTTCTTGGGAAAGCAGTTCTTTCTTCAATGCGAAGATATTATTTGAAATTCACATTTAGCATTAGTGACACATGAGTCACAGAGTATCAAAGCAGACACTGTAGCAGTCGGGATCACTGCCACCCTGTGCTACACATACCCCTTCTGTCCCATCTCAGTGGTGTCACCCACACATAGCCCCGCCTCCCGTCGTCATGGCACCTGCCAGATGTGCACAGCAGCGTGGCCCAGATGTTCCCATGGTAG
Organism: Borostomias antarcticus; assembly: GCF_949987555.1. Classification (NCBI taxonomy): domain Eukaryota; kingdom Metazoa; phylum Chordata; class Actinopteri; order Stomiiformes; family Stomiidae; genus Borostomias; species Borostomias antarcticus. Next base: position 47,975,658 of record NC_140234.1, on the reverse strand, counting down.
CGGCAGGATGGAGAGAGAGGGCAGGTGGTGGATCGGTCTGAGCATTGTGTACAGTACAGTACAGTAGGTGCCACTAGGGGTGGCGAGAAGCTCCCTGGGTGATTCTAAATAAGGGCAAATAGGATGTACACGTCCAGTAAGTTACCTTGTTGTGAGAGGTCAAATTCACATAACCCTTGCTGAAGAAGAAGAAGAAGGCTTTATTTGTCATACAACTGAAACTCCAACACTGACACGCGTGCAATGGGCTGCCGCCAATATTCTTGACCCATCCTTCCCCTAAGGGCAGCTGTGCATGAGCTGTTCCCAGGGACCAATCCAAGTGCTCCTGTCCGCCTTTGTCAAGGACAGACAGCGTTAGCGATCTGTTCTTCTGCATGTTTCATGTATTGGGTTCTTTATGGGGGAAACCCTCGCGAACACGGGGGCCTGGGAGACCTTCTTGCTGTGAGGCGCCACCGTGCCGCCCATGAGTGTTTGGCTCAAGGATACTTCGGTACACTGCCAGGAGCTGGGATTGAACCAGGGATCTTGCAATCCCCAGCCGGCCGCTCTACTGTACCTCCTGAGCTACTGTACACGCTGCCCCTGAGCTATGTGCCACTACACGTGTCCTTATGTTTCTGGATGTCACCTCTTCATTTATAGTATAGTAAGTATTTCTGTTTATTGACATTTATGAATGTATTTTATCAGTAATTTCATTTTAACAATAATGCAGGTAAGTCATATTTCAAAACATCTATTATAGCCTAGTATAAACACAGGCTTTGCAGCAGGGTTTGGACTATATTGCGGTTCTCTGTGTTTCTGTGCTTCCAGCAATCTATCAGTCTCAGAGCGTGCAATCTGCATCCTCACCCTCTCCTGCCCACCAGTGCTGTATGTGTTGTGCTGTATGTTTGTTCTCTGCTTCAGAGACCCTCCGTAATGAAAGAAGGGAGCTCCCAGGCAAAAGCAACCCGCCCCCACCCCCAGTGCTGTTCAACCTGGGGTGGGAAATTCGCAGAGTGCTTGGCCCCTGCCTGCTTGCTAGTGATTGTGCTGGGAGAAAGGGAGATAAAGAAAATAAGTGTGTGTGTGTGCGGGGGGGGGGGGGGGGGGGGGTAGAGAATGGGGGGCCTTCATACATTTTTATGGCCGCATAGATAAGGTCAGTTGTATGCCATCGTTACTAGGCAACACTGCGACCCAGTGTTAGATTGAGTTGTGAAGGCGAGAAGTCAGATTCCACCTTCTTATTACAGAGCAGCTATGTGGACATGGACAGACAAAAATAACACTTTATTAGTAGATGATAACAACCATACCAGTGAAAAGAGAATATCAAATTGCTATTGCAATTGAGTGTAGCGACTGAAAAATTATCTCACCGCAGGATGAACTCCAGGAGGAGGTTATATGTTGGTTAGTTCATTAGCAGGAGGATTATGCAAATACTACTATACTGATTTTCATAAATTCGGTGGAGGGATGTAGCATGGGCCAACTTAAAAGCCATTGCATTTTGGAGTCGATCCTAATCACGGGGCATCCACAAATTATTTTTCACTTTCGTTAACATTGCCTGATACACATAGATGTAGCCTTCAGGTACTTTGTAATGTTTAATACATCCATGGCTAGGTAAAGTTAGCTATAAGTAGGCCTATCGATAGCATGCTGTAAAGGATTGATTCAGCTAGCTAGCTACCTAGCTAATTTGTAGGTATTAGAACCAAAATAATTTAATGATGCCAAAAATCAACTGCTTTGAATTATCTAGTTATGCTCGTAGCTAGCTAGATACTAGAAACACTAGATTATTGCTGCCAGTCCTGTCATATCTAGGTAGCTGAGATACATCAGAGAGCAGAGTTGACAACCTCAGCTGTGTCAAAACTAGCAGCTCATAAACTGCAACGGTGTTGCACCACCAATATATTTTGGACATTTGTCTCCTCTAATTAGCAGTACACTGTACATGCTGACGACATGCATCATGGGTGGGGGTCTGCACTCCCCGTGTGCCCTTCTAGTTACTGAATAACTTCATGATTTGATGAGATAATGTCAACGTCATCCAAGGCAAAACAAAAACCCCACATAAGAACATATCAATTTTTCAGTGTTTGTGCTGAGAATGGAGGAGGGAGAGCAGACGAGTGTAGCCATAAGAACCAAATCACCAAATCCACATCCTATGGTTCTTTCTGCTCTCTCCTCCCCTCCTTTCTCCCCCTCTCCTCCATCCCCCGTTCCTCTCTCCTCTCCCTCTAGCCTGCTCAGCGTCCCAGTTTACCACGTCAAGGTTGGCTACCGACCTGCTCCCCTGGGCCTCAAGGCTGGCCAATGGGAGGCATGCTACAGATGTCGTAGCAGGGTGGGGCGTGTGTGTCATGGAGGGGTATGGGATTGCTCCCGGAGACCAGGAGAAGAGGATATGAGGGAAGAGGAGGGGAGGAGAGGAGGGAGAGGGAAATAGATGTCATAGAGGGTGAAATCATGAATGCAGCACATTTCACAAATAATAACTTCAGTATTTTGGAATTACATGGGGATTTTTTATTTATTTTTTAAAAGATGATCACAATGTTGTGGGTTTTAACCAGATTTGAATAGGGTCATATTCAACTCCTGCCTCAAATGCATTTACCATCCCCCATCGATCATCATCAGCACTAACATCGCATCAAATGCACATGATTTTCTAAAGTCAATAACATGATTTCTTATTTTAGTAGCAAACCAAGGTAGAGCTATATCCCCCTGTGAGGAATTCTTAGTAGACCATGCATATGCCTTGACATTGAATGATTGCAGAGCTGCTCTGTCCCTCTGGGAGTCGTGCAGTAACAGAACACCACCGGCCGTCTCTCAAGGTGTCACACCATTCCAGGCCAGCCAGCGTGTAACTCTACACACACTCATACGCGGAGCCACACGCTCCGCTTGTCTCTTATCGCCCTCATTGTTTTAGCTAACAAAGGGGATCATTTACACGGTGTTGTGGACGTTTCTATTCTGAGTTAATGGGTGACATAGTGCACAGGCAACCCGATCCTCCTCCGGGTGCCTGGAGTGAGAGGGTCAGTCTGACATTTTGCTGATGAGAGGCAAGTCTGTGTTTTGTTGTAAGAGACACCAGGCTTCAGAAGAGTTGTCAAAACAAAGGGGCCGCCCTTGGGGATTACCCCATGCCTGACTCTGCGCGCACACACACACACACCTCATGGGCAGGGTCCAAGTGGGAGATTGAGAGTGATGCAGCTTAGATGGTGGTGTACCACACAGTATACATGGCATGCCAAATCCCATATTGTACAGTGACTGGATAGTATGATACTGTACAACTGCTCCCAGTGTTAGATAGTGGACTGGGTTATACTCTACTGTACATCGTGAAGAGAAATGATAGAAATACAGAATAACAAACCCATATTGTGAGAGCATACTGCAGCATGTCTGTGTGTGTGTTTATAAGTCATGACCTTGAATGTGGAGTGGGTTCTTCTCAGTTCCTTTGTCACCCCTGCCCCCCCCACGACCACACAGCAAGAACAAGACTGTAGTAACCCAAGGGCCTCATTGTCACATCCATTTACCAGTGTTTAAACCGCTGCTGGGGGGTGGGTAAAGTGCACCCCGACCCCCCCCCCAGCCATCTCCCAGTGAGCAGCTCATGCACTATATTCACAATGTGGTGAGTGAAGGCCGAATGTGTGGTCTTGATTGTGGGGGAAGAAGATTCATATTCTCCACAGCGTCTGAGCTGCCACTGAACTTATCTAAATGTAAATTGCATGTTTTAGTAAGTGACTCATGTCTGCGAAAGCTGGCTGACCATCTGTGTAACATCAAGGGTACGCTGGGAACAGCACACGGTTCAAGGCCCTTTCTCTCGAGTGTGAATGATGGCATTGTCCGTCAGCGTGGATGGAAGACAGAGACGTACAGCTGTCACTCTGGCCTAAGTGATAAATGAATGCACCTGTCCTCTGTAGAATCTAGCCTCTTCCAATCGAGCACCAGCGCAAAACATTCGATCTACTGTATGTATCACCCACTCGCCAAATTCCTCCAGTGCATGTGACATTTTTAAGTACACCCGAGATGTATGTAATTATGTTGGTAATTAGAGCCTTTAATGTGAAAGGCCAATTTACCCCCTGCTACCCATGTGTGTTAGATACTATATATGGATTAAACCTAGGTGTGATATTTTGTGATAGTCCCTCTCTGATGAAGGCTAACATACTGTATCAAATGTTTGATTCCTGTTAAGTGGTTGTGGAAGTTTATTAGTGTTAGTATTACCATCACAAGAAAAAAAGTGAATTTCTAAATCTGCAAAGGGTTTAGAACCTCCTTTGATACTCTTTGCCACCAACCACTAAAAAAACAAGCTTCAATGAGTAGCATGGTGGTATGGACTTAAATAAATGTTAATAACAACAACAACAACAACAACAATAATAATAATAATAACTAGAAAGGGTGCTGAGAGAGCACAGGGCTTCGCCCATTAATGCATTTTGTTGGTGTAATCGAGTTGAAATGATTAAACTCACTCCTCAGTATAAATATAGCACACTTGCACCATTGAAGAGTACCCTTTTTGGTGGTGTAACTGATTGTGGTGTTTATGAGAGGTGGTCATGTATGAACACAACTGAACATACTTGTGTAATCAGCCATTATAGACAATAACAGAAGACATAAGTTAGAAAACTATATACAGAAAATAAGTCCAGTGTTCATTCGTCTGGGGGGGTAAAAAGGATGGACACTAGCCCAGTGTCCATGCCTCTGGGAGGGGTAGGGCACTAGCCCAGTGTCCATGTCTCTGGAAGTTGGCTTATGCTACACCCCTCCATCGAGTTTCTTGAAAATCGTTCTGGTAGTTTTTGTGTAATCCTCGGATATTAATTTGTTTTACATGCATAGAAACATAATATTGGCTGCTTAAACAGCAAATAAATAAAGTTGATATCTAAGATGATCTCTAAAGCTGACTTGATTCCTCATTGTAACAAAGAGCCAACGTTCTCTAAAGAAAAAAAATCTACATATTCATTGAGGCTATAACCCGCACCAAAAATCATGAGACTAACACTGCATCCTAACATACAGCGAGCGACCGAATGCGAGGAGACATCGCGCGACAAAGTGTCCTGATATGCGCCGTCCGATGACATCGCTCGCCTGGGGCTTTTGCACCCCCCCCAATTTTCCCTCTGGAAAATGAATAAGTGTCCTATTAGCATTAGCTACCTTGCTACCTACAGTAGCTACTTGCTACCTACTAGCTAGCCTTCGTTCTACACACAGCTGGAGGGCATTTCACTTACTTGAAAGACCCAGTCCCAACAGCTCCGCAATCTCCAGCCACCTTTTTGAGTGTGTCCTTGTGGTGCTGTGGGTCATATAGCATCCCCCGCCGCTGGACTTCGAAAATGAGGCACTGCCTCGTCCATGCTGCAGGTGAGTGGAAACGGAAGTCATAGGGCAAAGGGCAGATTTTGACCAATGAAAATAGTGCTACACGTCTGCGAAATGTCACAGGAATAGA
>NC_140234.1:47940107-47965107 GCF_949987555.1 Borostomias antarcticus | reverse complement strand
GAATGAGTGAGTGAATGAGTGAGCGAGTGAGTGAATGTGTTTGTGTGTATTCTCACATATTCTCATGATTCTTTACATCCTGACAACCTGCATATTTCTGTTCTAGGTGAATGCTTAAGATCAACTACTGTAGATAAGAAAACTGATCAAATGTGTTGAATACACAGTATCAAATAAACAAATCCTTATTGGTTGAATCCCCTCCGGTGGATGGGGATTATGACAGACAGGCTGTGTGCAGAATGGGAAAGCTTGAGGGGGGGGGGGGGGGGGGGGGCGCGTGAAAGGATAGAAAATGAAAAAACATTGTCGATTCCAACATAGTATCTGTGTGAAGTTAGAATCTCTGAATTTACCGCATCAGGCAAAAAAGGGTGAGACACACTGAAGGTTTAGGAAGATCACACTGTAGCACAGAGGGGCCATCATTTTAAACCAGCACAGATGTGACTGGCTGAACCCATTCACCCAAGAAAATGTACATAATATTTGGTCTACCCGGCTGATAAAAGGGGGATTTGAAAAGGTTTCTTGTTTCAGTATTATCCATTTTTCATTTCTTTGGCAATTCCCTGTCTGCTGTTTATTGACAATTCAGGGGTATTTCATCTCCACACATATAAAATGGTATCGCCCTCAGCCCAGCTTCTGTGAAAACTCATAAAAGAACAATAAGGATTTGTCGTTAATCATAATCATCTTGCTGTGACATTAGATCAACTGCCATGCCAGACTGTGTCCATTTATTACAAGGGATTATGCACAGGGTGAATGGCAGCTGATATCAAATACAATATGGTTATGCAAATAAGTGCTTTTTTTGTGTGTGATGGTTTGTATTTGTTAATGACCATTTTTGGCCTCCTACAGTATGCTTTGTGTTTTTTTAATGGGTTTATAAAGTATAATATGTAATTTTGTTTCACTTCTGAATCCAATCATGCATTCTGGAGGTGTTGATTATCATGAAAATGAGCTCTTTATTGGCTGAGCTGACAATGTCAGAATGAATGACCTTGTACACAGTAAAGGAATTGGATTGTAGAAAAATCTTGCTTCTTTTTAGAGTTAGGTCTATCACATGCTCACTGGCCTGTCTCTATGGAAACCTCCATTATGGGTGTCAAGGTAGTGTGAGCGTGGCTACACACCGAGTACAGTAGGTGACCCGGAAGTCCTTGATAAGGGTCTAACCACTTCCTGTGACCTCCCTCGGCACAGACTGTTTTCCGGCATAATAGTAATTAACAGAATTTTGAATTAGTTGCAGAAAGTGCCCTATATGAGCTGAGTGGGTCAGAGTGCTACAGTAAGGTCCTCTTGTTATTTGACCACACAACAGAGATCATAGACACAAAGATTACTCACATTAACATTTTCTGGCATTCTTATGTCATTATGTCCTGTTTAGAAAGAATACTTTCAGTGATGCATATAAAGACAAAAGTAGAAAATACGAGTTATTTGGTTAATTTATTGCACTAGACTGTACTACTCTAGTGCCCATTCAAAACGTGCCTGTTCGGAACAATCCGATTGCTTGGCCTCCAGTATTTCAGTTTTCAGCTTTCTCGAGAAGTGTTCATCCAAAGAACTTCACACTCGACACTGTGCTTCCTTGGGTCCTGAGCAATACGCCTGGGAGGCTAGCTAATCTGCTGCCACATGAACTCCTGTCTAGCTGGTGCCTAGCTAGCTAGTAGTAGCGGACTGGCTAGCTAGTACTCTAGCCTTGGCTATAACTAACTGGTTCTCTATTGCTACCTTAGCTAACGTTAGTCATTGCCCAACATTGTCACTCAAATCACACTTCATATAAAAACAGACTGGAGATTTAGCTAGCAATTTACTGGCTTCTCCTGGCTTTTATTGTTTCCCCCCCATTATCCCATTTATTTATTTATTTATCCCAAAATGTCCACCCTTGTTGCTCAGTGCTAAACTTCCTTGGGTCTTAGTGCCTGTTCGGAACGGGCCAATTAATTGCAGCTTTCTCGAGAACTGCTCATCCAAACAACTTCACACACGACACTTCACTTCCCTATGTCAATTGAGCAATACACCTGCCGAATTTTAACTTCATAGTGTCCGGTTCTTGATATAATCAGAACTCATCGAGAAACAAACAAACATCTTTAGTTGTCACACGGTGAGACATCACATGGTGATGAAACACACACACACACACACACACGCACGCACGCACGCACGCACACACACACACACACACACACACACACACACACACACACACACACACACACACACACACACACACACACACACAAATGCCTACAGACAGACATAGATTCCTGCCTTCATAGTTAGACTTCCTTTCCTAAATGTAAAACAACATATGGATTGGTCACATTGTATTATGTTGCATGTTACTGCATTTACTCAAAATTGAAATGAAATCAAGAGCCATAGACAACTTACTGTAAAAGATAGCAAATTTTGCTTCCTGGCAGATGCCTAGGCTAAACCATTATAAGCTCAAATTGGCTCATTCAAACATTGCAAATATTGCATATTATGAGGGAAGGCAACTCCCATAGTCAGACTCCTACAGACCGGATACAGGACTGTACTAGTATTTAAAATAAATGTCTAACATCTCTTTTTTCTATATTCATTAGGATTATATGGTCATGTGGCCAACTTGCTTAATCATGAACTTCCTTGTGATAAAGAGATACAGAAGCCCTTTCATGAAGGAAAATCCTTACAGGGTATATGCAGTATTGTAAATAGCTGCCAACATCACTTAGCCTGCCAATTTAGCATGACGATACATTATTAGCAACCTGGGAAGAGGGAGCATGCAATGAGGAGTCATCAGGCAGATTTATTTGACTAAACTTGGCTGCGAGGAACCTGAGTTTTCATAGGAGTTAATCTACTGGGGGCAATTAAGGCAGGACACTGATTAGGGATCCATCTGTTCCTAATGTTGAGGTGCTCCTCTTGTAAGACGTATGCCCTTGAATCCACCATATCTATTTAAAGATTCTCAGACATGTACAGTCTTTTGGTGGCATTGGCCTCATGTGGGCATTGGAGGAGGGCTTGGAGAATTCTTCAAATCAGATCAGCAGTATCAGCAATTTTGAATTCCATTTAGCTATTAGGGTTCAGCTCCACTAATAGCTGGCCGTCAGAGCACATACAGTATAATCTTGCACTGTTAGCGGCTACAGTGAGGCAACAGTCCATCTTCTATATTACATTACTCTACTTAGCCACCTATTTAAGTGGTCGGTGGTGAGTTAACACTTGATCTCATCTATCCATTGTACTCCACTCATCCTGGGGGAGGCTGCTTGTGGGAGAAGCTGGAATTATTGTTGTTATTCCCGAGGAATGGTCACTAATACTGGTTAATAGCTACGCTGATGTGTGCTAATGGATAGGCCTGGTTCACATGTCCTGACTGCATAATGAAGATATCTGCTGAAGATGTTCTAGCGTCTAGTGCTCTAATTAGTAGCCGGGCATTGGAGACCACGGTGAGTGGTGTGTTTCACTGAATGTAAAATCTAATTACGAATCACACTGTGTCCTCATGGATTGTGCTGAATCAGAGCAGTGTAATTGGGGAGCCCTTGTAAATGGCTTCCGCATTCAAATGTTAACAATATCGTTTAGCATCGCTTTGGAAAAAACCTCACACAGATATAGGTGTTTGATCATGCGTGAAGCGAGGTGATGCTGTAGCCTACGTCTAGCGCTGGGGTTTTCTTTTACCCTTTAGCGGGTCTAATGGATGTTTTTAATCCACTTAGCACCCAGCCGTATGATATGTTACAGTATGGTATTATCATACTGTCACTAAGAAGGTAGGATATATTTTTTATTTTACTTAAAATATTTACTATATAAAGTATCAGAGAAACAGTATTTGAGAGACTAAAGCAGTTCACAAAGCTGTTTCTTTTACAGCAGCTCTTTCCAATAGATTTTGATAGCAACTTTGAGATTTTATTTTTGATCCTTGAATGATCTTGCAAACATATCCCTGAACGAGTGTACAGGACCCTGGGAGACAGCCTGCAATAGACTAGACAGGTGTTGGAGGCGTGGCCGGGTGCTGCTGTTCGTCATCCTCCTCTGCGACCAACATTGGCTTTGCACCTCATAAATTCTGCCACTTAATCCAGTCCAACCAGAATGCTGCCATGGAGGGCCGTGCTTTGAGCTCCACAGCCTGGGGCCTCGGTGGCATTGATCCCTTTGGTCTGTGATGCGCGGGGATGACTCTGCTCCAGATCACCGCGGTTACTCACTCTTTGGCCATGTGTGTCTGGCATCCTCTGCACATCTCATCCATCTCTCTCATCATACCTTACTGCCCGCCATGATCCTTTTACAGTTTTGAATCCCTCACCTCATCGCAGGTAAAGCTCTCGATGGTAGGGTCTGTGAATGCGCCCGGTTGGTTTTACCAGGGTATTTTGCCACCAAGGCTTATATTATATCTGAATGCATAGAGCAAATAGCAAAGTAGGCTAAGGGATAGCAGAGGCAGGGCTGGATAGACAGAGTGACAGAAAGACAAATGGGTCCAGCTTGGTTTCTCGACACTGCTTTATTTTTAAACCCTTGCACAGACGGTAAGATTTAAGACCAAGTTAGCGGCTGGTATTTTTAGCCGGCCATTTTTAAAGTGCTGTCATCTTGTTGGGGTTGAGGAAGGTATATCTTGTGTGTGTGTGTGTGTGTGTGCGCGCGTGTGTGTGTGTGTTTGTTTGTGTGTGTGTGTCTGTCTGTCTGTCTGTGTGAGGCAAGGATTGAGATATGAAATTGACATATATAGGAAGGACTGCTTGGACTGCTTGCTCTGTCCATATGCACAACTCACTTGGCCATATATTTGCTCTTCGTAGAAACCCTCGAGTTCAGCTACACACACACACGCATGCACGCACACACACACACACCCTCCAGATTAAGGTATGTTCCTGGAGGAATCCGTCTCAACGATCAGAAGGTGATCCATTCCGTCTGTGAATATGGGGCATGATCTAAAACGGTTTGTGGTTTTAGCTTGTGCTTATGGTGATCCGAATTTACCTACAGTAGTTTTTTGGGGTACATTTACGCACACATACAGTAATGTTTGAGCAACGGCATCACATTATTTGTACCCGGGAACATGTAACCGCTTGAAGGCTGGTAAATGTCTCATTAGAATGTTGCTAGCCCGAGGTTTATTATGTGTTGCGGTCCCTCTCCATCAGGCCATCCCCAGGAGTGATTATGCTAACTGATGTTTGATCAGATGATTAAATTATAATTCGATTAATCTGGGGTACTAAACGCAGTGAATACATTTGCGTGTGCTCGGCTGCCTGGCTCTCACACAGCGAGCCTCCCCCTGTCGCCTTGCCAGCACACAGGAGAGAGGGAGGACCTGAGAGGAGGAGAGGAGGGGAGGAACATCTCATCTCTCTACCTCTTCCAGAGGAGGTGGTGGTGTGTCGTCAGGGAGAGAGAGAGGGAGACAGGAGCACAAAGCTGTAGGATAAAGGGAGGAGCAGAGCAGAGTGGAGGTGGAGAGAAGGGGCCCCCGTGGAATAACCCATGCTGTGCTCCCCTGAGTGTTGAATAAACATGCTCTAATTTTTATGGATAGGCAGCGATAAATGTTTAATACGATAAGTCCTTAAAGATGGTCCAGTATGGTGCCGGCTGTTTAAAGTGGTTGTGGCGCGTAGCAGAAGAGCCCTGATTACGGGGCCCTGCTAATAAGAGCAGAGCAGCCAGCTGTTGTGACATCAGCTCTGGCAGACTTCGCCAGCTGTTCCCCGGCAGACGCCGCTCCGACAACGCCGGGACCATGACGTCGCTTCCACGTGTGGCAGCACAGAGAAAGTCTTGATGAAAGTCTTGCCTTCGATGATAAATTGGCCTTGCCTATCGTATATTTAGGCCTGCTCTCTGTCGCCCACAACCTGAACTATCGGTTACCTTAGCATTGTACATGCGGGCTGTCAACGGTCGTTGGTTAGTGTAGAGTATCAGAGGCAACAGCACCACTGGTGTTCTGTACCTAGCTAAAGTATGCTCTGTAATGTTTGGGGACATAATAAGGCGTGTTGACTGCTCTGTATGCATTGTCCCCTGTAGTAGTTGGTGCATGTGTAAACACACTCCTATGAGGGGGGCGACATCAACTCATATCTGAACTCCAAAAAAGTCACTTTAAGAAGATCAGCCATGTTACGAGATCAACAATGGCTGCCTAACTAGCTAATTTGACGATTCCTTGACGATAACGGGATAGTCCTGAGGTTCATGATGGTAAGCCTATATTGGGATTTTAAGCGCGCTGTACAATCTAGTAAGAGGAGGAGGAACCTTTCCATGACCTGGGTCCAAGTCTAGGATGTACAGTAGCTCTGTTTATATGGGCTGTCCTTTGTAATTGCATCCCAAACAAGTCATCACTCAACCTGTGTTTACAGTTGCCATCTTGGTCTTTCATGTAGACCAGCCTCCTATAGTTGCCTTCAGTTGATTCTTGTCCAATGTGAATGAAACCATATTGGGTTTTAATCAAATGAGCAAACCCTCTGACTGGGGAATGTGAAGATGGCTCATTATTATAATTATATAATGAACCTATTATATTAGCTGTTATGTGGTTTTATATGAATGTCATGTACTGTAGTAACTGGCTTCGCTTAGTAACTGACAGCCAATCAACGTGCCATACACTAATGCATTCAGTGCTAACCTAAGATGTGCCCATCCATGCATTTGATTACCTGGATATTATCAGATCACTGTTGGCTTCATCAATACTGTCGGTTTAAGGCTGACTCAACGCTTTATGGGATTAGCATTCACATTCACATTAGAATGAGCTTTCCATAAATACCTTATGTAGCTCTCATTTGTTAGGGTCAACCAGTGAACAAATGCCTCACTACCAATTGCTTTTGAAAATAGTTGGCAGGTCATTAACCTTGAAAAGTTGAAAGGGGTAGTTGTGTTGCCTTCTTCTTTTAGAAGACACTTCATTCATGTTATTATCTCCCATTGAACTAATGAAAAACATCCATGTTTACTGTATTTTGATTAAATTTAACGACTCCCCCACCTATTTTTCTTCATATTACATCAGAGAATAATATTAATATTAATAAATTCAATTTTTACCCATCAGGCACTTTTTATGCATGTGTGTAGCCGCAGCAGCAAAGGGAGCTGCTTTAGCTATGATCCCCATCAGATTGGCTCTCTCCCGCTCATCAGCGGCCTAATTTAGACATCAATGTCTGCCGCTGCTTACATTATCCCCACAGAGATAGACCCCCCGCCTCTCTCTCTCCCTGTAATGAGACAGCCACTCTTGCCCGTTTAAGACATGAAAATAGAATCAGAGGTGCACCATCGGGGCTGTAAGCCAGAGCGCACCCTCCCGCCTCTGACATCAGAGGAGGGATCTGTCGGAGCAGATCACCATGAGCAGACACTGAGTCTCGCTCCCCCTGTCATGCCCTGCTTAATATTCATGAGAGCAAATTGGGAGACAGTCATTTGGCAAGTTCCTGTGCACACACTGAATTGTAGCCTCTAGGCAAATAGGGAGAATGCTTACTCACAGCAGTTAACGCCATCTCAAAGTCATATTTTAAGGTTAACACCAAATTCGAACCTGTGTTTCTCTTCGGAAACATCACATTTGTGTTTTCATCTATTCTTAACCAACTAATCAGTTGCATCTGAAACACCATTGTTTGATGGTTGAATGAAAACCAGTTAACATTTTGACACATACAAGCCGTTATGAGACCAGGACGCAGTTCCAGGTCCCTGGCAGTTCAGCCTCTAGGCACAGTGCAGAATATTGCCTTAATTACCCACAGTTCCTGACACCGCCTGTCAGCCAGCAACAGCCGTTCCCTGTGCCTGTTTGGCGCTGACAGCTCAGACGACGGCCCTGCTTGCTCTCCTGATGTGAACCAAGCGCCCTATGAAATATGGGAACCCAAATCAAACCCACACTCCCACTCTGTCTCTGATTGTCGCTTTCCCCCTCACTCGTCCCTGTCTGTCTCTTCCTGTCAGGAGGGGTTCAGGACAAAATGATGCATAAAAGAACGATGTATACTGTAGTACCCTCGGTTTTGGAATCCTCTGTTTGAATTTCTGTGTTTGTACTCATACAATAGTTTATTTCCTATTTACATTGGGACTGGCATCTGTCATCATAAACTCATTTATGTTTCCAGACAACTAGTACTAACAACTAATCTTTCAGTAATCACTGTCGTTTCTCAATTGTATAAAGGCCTACAAGACTGAGGTTGAGGGGCAATATGTGACATTGCTTTTTAAATAAATCTCAACCTGGTGTGTGTGGTCTATTCAATACCCAACATGAGCCATCCGATACAAGTCAGCTAAAGATGAAAGGCTTACTGTATATACAGTGTAAAACCAGTAAGAGTTGACAGAAGTGTTAATTTGGCTAGTGTTTGTTCCATCAGCATCGATTGCAGGTTTGCTTGAATGGAGCACCTCAGTAGCCCTGAAAGCACTCAGTGATGGTTGGTTAAACACCGTCAGGTGATGAATACCGCTGTGAATGAGGGATTGCTCTGTGACTGATACTCATGACAACAGTCTGTTGATGTAATTCTCTATACTGTGCTTTACTGTCAAATATGAGCTGATTGTCTGATGTGTGTTTGAATGACACCTATGTTCAGTGCCATCACAAATATTCATAACCAAATCTTAAAATGACATGCAAAATGGCAGCAGGATTGAGATTATATTACATATTAAAATGTGAGGGCAACCATTTAGAGTCGTACCTGTATGGGATATTGATGGTAATTCACATGCTCTTACATTGATTTAAATTGATAATGGGATGCAAATGATTGTTGATAGTCTAAAGTGATACACTTTTATAATTACAGCTGAGTTGTATTGCATAATTTATCATTGGTAGCCTAGTATTTATCTTGATGATTTTATTATCATACCACACGTTTAAAGGAGTGAGCTAACTATTACAGAGGTATAACACTGTGCAATTGCTATCAAGACATAATGCTCTGGGCTGCGTTTCCCAGAGGCATCGTAGCGCTATGTTCATCGTAGCGCTACGGTGAACACCGTAGGTAAGCTGATGAACGTAGCGCTACGATGCCTCTGGGAAACTCAGCCCTGTTCAGTTGTTTATGAAACTCAAGGTTACATCCCTGTTGAAAGTAATGCTTTGTTGATGAATATTCTTGGGTTCATATACAGTACAGTAGCTATAGTTACTAGACATCCATGTGGTCCTCACTCCACACACATAACAAGAATGATTGCCTCTGGCACAATCATGTTTTTCATTGCTTGATGCTAGAACCAATCTTGAAATTTCTATCTGTGGCATTGTTGTCGTCAGAAAAGGCAATAGGTGTATCTTTTCAGTTTTTATATAGGGTTTTCATCCTGCTGTCCTTCAGTCGTCATATCGTGAGCAGACGTATAGAGAACCCCTATAAGTACCAGATCCCCAAATGTGTTCAGTGTTCGACCACACTGAGAAAACAGCCCACAGCATCTTTAACATCTCCTTCCTCCCAGAAAATAATGGTTTAGATGAGATGGCCTTCATGTGTTGCCTTCTGCCCCAAGCTTCTCCCCTTGAAGAAAAGAAAGCTTAGTTCATTATAGATGTATTTAATACATTATTGAACAGTGTCACTTATTTCGCCGTTCCTCAAGGTCGACTGGTTTTGAGGCGAGTTGTTCAGGCATGACAAGCATGACCCTCTGTAAGGTCTTTGAAGAGAAGGTACCTGGATTGGTGGACCCTTTATAGTGTAACACTCATAGATCTCCATGATTGAAGGGGCTGTGCAGTTACATGGTACCCCATATAACTACTGTACAGTAGACACACAAATACTGTACCTTTGACCTTAGTGCAGGTGGCATTATCAAATTGATTGGTTTGCCGAAACAATTTCAAACTGGACTACAGTATGAACTGAAACATGGATGTTCTGCTATGAAATGAATACAATACACAGAATATGATTTTAAGTGATATTTCATTTCATTTCATTTCAAACCTTTATTTTGAACTCGTTAGACACTGAGGTTTACCTCATTTGCGGTGTCGACGAGCTAACACAATCATACACAATCATAAACAAACAATAATAAAGAACAACAGATCAATGTACAGTGTTACAGATAGAATCATTTAAAACAATTGCAGGATGAAGTGCAAAGGCTAAGGGCCATATAACTCTGTCATAGTAGGAAGCACCTCAAGCTTTACAGTCTGTTGGAGGGCGTTCCACGTATAGGGAGCGTCGTAAGCAAAGGCAGTCCGACCAAGTCCAATGTTCACACGAGGAACCTTAAAAACGAGGCGATCATTCGATCGGGTCCGATATGTGCCTACGCTCCAGTCTAACAGGGACGACATGTACAGTACAGTGGGAGTTTGCCAATAATGGTCTTAAAAATAAGCAGATGCCAGTGATAGTTTCGTCTTGATGTGAGAGATGACCAGCCCACCTTATCATACAGAATACAACGGTGGGTGTCATATCTATCACCTGTAATAAATCTTAGGGCTGAATGGTAAACAGTCTAGTGGTTTCAAGGTTGACACTGGGGCATGTCTATAAATTGTGTTGCCATAGTTGCCATAATAATACTGACATAAAGACAGCTTGGACTATTCTCTTCCTACTAAACATAGGACTTTTGATTGATTTATGAACTTTGTGATTATTTTTGTTGGTCATTGTGTAACCTACTGAAGTGCACCTACCTTTGTGTAGTGGAAGGCCCTGAGTTTCTGGGATATATTACCTAATTTAAATAGTTAATTGATTTATTTTACATATTGACATATTGAGAATGTATATGTCTGGCGCCCAACTACTTATCATAATACTGTAGGTCCTTATGGTGGCCACCGCTACAAGATGTAGTTACTGTAAAGTAAGGTGAAAATTGGTACACTGAACACACTATTCCTCAATGTTTGCACATCCGTTCTTGTCTATGGCCTTGGGAATGGCAGCATGTGTTTCAGAATGTCATACTGCTATGATGAACTCTCCAGCCATATTTTCCTATTGTAGCATTTTTTGCTTTCTGAGTGTTAATTAGCTAAGTAAATGGATCACATTTTTCAGAGGTTGATGGAGGATTTGATGCTTGGGAATTATATTTGTTAGGCTTTACTTTAAATAATTAGGGGTACAGATTGCTATGAGATTACTACAGGGAACCTCACATTCAATGTTAATCATTTTGTTCTCAACCTGTTTTCTTATTTTTTAAAACTAATGGTTGCGATTGCTCTTGATAATCAGTCAATATCTCAATGTAGAGGATCACTTATATCTCTCAATACTGTACAATTGGTATTTAGATGTTTCTTTAATATGAATAACATAATATAGCACCTAGCCCAGGGGGGTTATTAAAGTATCTATATTCAATTGGGATTTAGATGTTTCTTTAATATGAATAATGTAATATAACACCTAATCCAAAGGGATTATTAAAGTGTCTGTCTATCTATCTATCTATCTATCTATCTATCTATCTATCTAGCTATCTAGCTATCTAGCTATCTATCTATCTAGCCAGCCAATAATTGATGACTTAAGACACACAGAGAAACAATTTCAAAGAGGATTTCAAATGAAAATGATTCAGCACACCAACGGTTCAGGTTGGTTTTGATCTGCCCCCCATGTCTCTAGGCTGTAATATCAATAGACTACTCTGCCGGTTCTGATGAGATTCCCCATCTGGAAAAAGGGAATGAATTATAATTTAATATGACTTTGATGTATTATTTTAATATAGTAACCAAAGCATCTACAGACCCACACAGAGGAAGAAGTAGTTCACTACAGTTTCTGAAAGATGTATGTGGGCCAAAACTTTATAGTCCCCCCCACCCCCTAAATAGGCCTAATTATTTATTTTTTTAATGAAGAACAGCTCACCTTTCCCCCCTCATAGCCTGTTAGCTTACAAAAAAACAAACAAACACATTCATTAAAAAACATCGTACTTAATGGGCCTAAAAGTCCCCTGTGAACTCAGGCCATCCTCCAGTTTGTGCCATAGAGCTCAACTTCATTCAAAGAGATAAACAAAAGGAGGAAGTGAACCTGATTGGGTGTCCTGGGCGGTTGCCCACTGGGTTGGAAGTCTGTCTAGCTCACAGTGTGACTCCCAGGATAGCCCCCTCAGTGTCTGAGGGAGAGTGTGTGTGTGAGTGTGTGTGTGTGTTTGTGTGTACAGTACAGTATATGACTCATCTCTGTGGCCTCTCCTCTATGGAGCTAGCTAGCTAGCTGCCATTGTCAGTTTTATCAACGCTGAGCTAGCGCCCGAGCTACGTAGCCTATCTGGGAGTGAACCAGGCCCCCAGGCCCCCATTCTAAATCTAAAGTGAAGCCCTATTGAACCGCGCCATATACCCATACACCCAATACCACCTACTAGCAAACAAAACATGTTCAGTCACAATTATACTGTTAAAACTAAGATGCCTGGATAAAAAATGTGTTTTCCAACGGATATAGAAAGTAGATTAATAAGCAAACCGCTTTTCATTGCTAACTTGAATGTTTCCATTTTTCTTGAGGAGAAACCGTAATGTTACAGCTCTTAACCAATCATATTGCAAAGTCGGAACTACCCGTTGTATAATGTTATACAACTATAGATTTGAAGTAAACACAATCACAAATCATTTTAAATGAAGTAGTCCATAGCCTACTTAAGACAGCTCTTCCGTGTTCGTAGATTCTGTTCTTAGTTCACACATGTGAGAACATTGGTGAATGCCAGAATCTTCTTGGAAACGGTGTAAGTGGAGTTTAAGAAATGCTTCCTAAGAAATTCTTAGCTTTGTTGGTGAATGAGGCCCAATGTGACCTCGAGACTGAATAAACAAGATTAGGTGTTTGGTGAAAGTGTCACAACTACAGAAAAGTGATTTATTTTGGAGATACACTCTCAAAACAGTGAGCTTCAAACGAGTACAAAACTTCTTCAACTTGTGACCTCACTTTCAGCAGTTGCTATTGCTTTCCTAAGCCTGTGATTGTGTGCTGCTGAGATATTTGTTTGTGTTTGTCAATGTGCAAAAGTGTGTGTGTGTGTGTGCCCGCGCAAATAAATCTGTGTATGCATGTGTGTGTTCAGAGTGTCTCATTGCGGGTTCAAAGCAACTGGAGCAGAAAGAGCGAGAGAGAAAGGGAGCGTGATAGAGAGAGGAAGGGAAGGAGAGAGAGAGGAAGAGAAGGAGAGAGAGAGAGGAAGAGAAGGAGAGAGAGAGAGAGAGGCGGGTGGAAACCTCTGCGATTGGAAACCTTGTTAGAAATTTATGAAGTGCTAAAATGTTTTCTCCCCAGGGGGATCTAGCCAGCTGTCAGTGGTACTGTAAGCCATTTACTGCTGGGGGCTGTGGCTCTGTCACCAGACTGAGATTGTGGTGGGCTAGACACACATACACGCACACATGCACACGCTCACACACGCACGCACACACACACGGGGCCTGCTCAGCCAAGAGAAATGATCTACAACACTCAGAAATCAAACACCTAGCAATTAGCACTGAGCTGGCTGATGCTAATTGGTCCCACTTTGCCCCCCTCTTCCCATCTCTCTCTTGTTGCGGAGCTGAGGGACGGCTCTACGGCACACACTTGTTCATCATCTGCCGTCATCTTCTCTTGAGTGTTCGCCATGTGTTTGGCACGAAGTGTTGGTTTGCAGTTCAAGCCCTGTCTAAAGCAATTGACCTTGTTGTGGCAGTTGGCATTTTAGACTGGTGTGGTGATGAGGGGATACGTCATGGACACGTCACGCCAAGACACATGTCGCTGTGATGATCACTTCACCACGGAAGAGTTGATAGACATTCAGGCGCTCTGACCGATCTCCAGCGTTAGGAAGCGCAATAACAACCTGCCGTGACGTCGGCCGGAGGCGCGCAATGCAAACATTTTTAAACAATGCTCTCTCTTTGTCTCCCTCTCTGGCAGTTTCCAGTGAAGACCTACATTCCAGCTTATACTTTGTCAATGCATCTCTGCAAGAGGTAGTGTTCGCCAGCACCACAGGGACCTCGGTGCCCTGTCCGGCCGCGGGCGCGCCCCCCGCCTCCCTGCGCTGGTACCTGGCCACGGGCGAGGAGATCTACGACGTGCCCGGGATCCGCCACGTGCACCCCAATGGCACCCTCCAGATCTTCAACTTCCTGCCCTCCAGCTTCAGCAAGCTCATCCACGAGAACACGTACTACTGCACGGCGGAGAACCCCTCCGGGAAGATAAGGAGCCAGGATGTCCACATCAAAGCCGGTGAGTGGAGGGGTTCTCGTTTAGCAAGACAACCTCTTTTTTTCCGGGCAGATTCAGTACCGTACCGTAGCTGGAGATTCTAGAGAGATGTTTGGGAGAGCTGGAGTTACTGACTGGTTCCCTCATTGAAATGGTTTATTTAAGTTTGATCTCAGGTGTACTTTTCCTAAAACGACTCCCGCTGTCCTCCACAGTATTTCGGGAACCCTACACGGTCCGTGTGGAGGACCAGAAAGCCATGAGAGGCAATGTAGCGGTCTTCAAGTGCATTATCCCAGCCTCTGTGGAGGCCTACGTCACTGTTGTTTCATGGGAGAAAGATACAGTCTCACTCACCTCAGGTAAGACATTGTTGGATACACATTTGACTATTATAATTGAGCATGAGTTTGATGTACACACACATGCATGCATGCATACACACACACACACACACACACACACACACACACACACACACACACGGATACAGACACACATGGATACACACACACACACAAACACACACACACACACACACACACACACTGTTTCGGCCACTGTTCCCTGTCGCCGTACCCATGACCTGCTTGTTGTCTAAAGCGTCCATTACTGGAGCTACTGTATATGCAGACCCCTCCTCTGCTAGCCAGAGGATGCTAAGTCTATCAAATTCAATCACTGTGTGGCCTATAGCTTTGGCTAACCTCCCTTCCGCCCTCCAATCCACCACCCACCTTCTGTCCCCAGAACTAGTGGGACGGTTTACAGTAGATAGCATTATTGACCTACTGTAGATCTGACCAAGTCACTCTTAGCCAAGTCCCAAGTAAGTCTCAAGTCATTTGGTCCAAGTCTCAAGCAAGTCCCAAGTATTTTTTTTGTGGTCGAGTCAAGTCAAGTCACAGGTTATGTCACGTCAAGTCAATCCGAGTCCTTGGTTACGGCAAGTCAAGTCCCAAGTCAAGTCACTCTTCACCGTCCCCCAGCCCACCCCTAAAATACTGCAGGTTTGTATCTGGCCTTAATTAAAGCTGACATGACAAGTTTTCAGGCTTTGTTGATGCTAGTGGCACCTAGCACGAAAGCGGTAGTGCTTTTCCAGAAAGACGACTGCATTTCCCATGAGCTCCACTGCGTATTGTCCTAACAATCATATCTAGAATGTATTGCGGGCGTGGGTCTGCATGCCTTACTGCCGTAAATTGTTTCGTCCTTTCAGTCCGACCCGACGAGGTTACCAGAAGTCTATCAAATACAGTAACTACATCAAAAAAGCTAAACTTCTTGATAATGGCCGCATTGGCTTACGTAGGTAATGTAGAAACATCAGTATTACCATGAGCCTGTTTTATAACCAGTCATAAACTCCTTGTGTCAGCTTTAAGAGAAAAACACTACCTCTCTAATAATAATGGACCTCATTAACATTTTCTTAAAATGTATATCACATTACCGCAATCCATTTTCCGAAGTAAAGCTCATGTTAAAAGATGTTTGCATTTTCGTGTTTTACTTACATTTCAAAAGTTGAACATGATGGCTTTAAAACGTATTTTTAAATTGTTCCCTTGTTGCGCTGACAAACTTGTCCCAGTTAGTTTCAAATAATTTTCAATAGTTTTCATGTTATATTATTTTCGTTCAAATTTGTTGAACTCCTGCGCTATATTCTCTAATCCACCTACGCTAGATTCTCTACCCAGCGCTCCTAGCAACGGCTGCCATGTAAACAGGAAGAAGACAGACCGTTGGCGTAGGCTGTGCAAAGAGGGTTAATATGAATATAATAACTACAGAAAATTATTTGAAACTAACCCGGATGAGTTTGTCAGCACAACAAGGGAACAATTTAAAAATACGTTTTAAAGCCATCACGTTCAACTTTTGAAATGTAAATAAAACGTGAAAATGCAAATATCTTTTAGCTTGAGCTTTACTTTGGAAAATGGATTGCGGTAATGTGATAAATGTTGGGTGAGTAGTTTTAGGAGATCACATCAAATTTAGACCGGTATGGTCCTTAAAGTGTCTTCTTAAGTGTCTCCAAATTCGTAAGACCAACCCTAAGAAAGATCCCCGCCGGATTCATGAACGCGTGGAAATGTGTTCTTAAACCGCCAAAGTGTTCTCAGCTGTGCTCCCCTTCTTAAGTTGAATGCGCATTCTCGTACACCTGAATTTGCATACATAAACGCCCAGCCAGCTCCCTACTACAGGGTCGTGTGCACACAGAATCCCCAGACAGTGTGGAAAAAGTTGATTGATGTTCAAGTTCACGTGCAAATTCGACATTTTATTCGTCACACAACATACCAGTAAAATGAGCAGTGAGATGTTTCTCTGCTGGCTCTTACAACGTGCACACTAAGCTTAAGCAAAGGGAAAAATAAAACAATACAAAATGACAATAAAAAACAAGACGGTATAGACTATGGACATTTAATACAAAATGCAAAATATATAGCCTACATGAAAGGGATGGGATGTGCTGAGAGCAGATTAAATTGGACAGTTTAGTTAAATGCATGAGTAGGCTACTTGTGGATCTTGAGAGGCCCTATCTATATTATGTAGGCCCATATGATATGTTTTAGTTATGGATATTCATGTTTATTTACAGAATATAGATGTGTCCATTCTGACGACTATGGAATATAAGGTGCTGTTGTGCTGAGTCTGAGTATAGCGACTGAGTCTAGTGCTTATTTATTTATTTATTTATTTATTCACTGCCATTTGCAGTGTTTGTGTAGTGCTTTTATTTATTTTAGGACACCACAATGTCTGGTGGAATCATGACTATAAATGTGAAACGTAATTGGAAATGATACAAATATTCTTGTATTTATTATTATTATTATTATTATTAGGCTATTTCAAACCTAAGATGTCTGTAGAATTGATGTGAATGCAATCACCTTGGATTTCTCATTAATTCAGCCCTTGTGAACATGGGCGCACTCCAATCTGGCCTACCTACGACTGCATTTCCGCATTCTTAAATCCTGTTCTTAGATAAGAACAAATCCCAGATAAGAAACCATTCAGGAATGCCAGAATTGTCCCGGGAACTTCGTAAGTGGAGTTAAGAAGAAATTTCTTATTAACTTTTTCTTTACTGCGTTCAGGAATGAGGACCAATAATATTAACAGGCCAAACCCTAATCTAAAAATATTATTTTATTTTTTAAAGACCTTTTATTCACATTCAAATGTGTCTGCTCGAACTGGTCCTGGGTGCGTGCTGCCTGGCAGTAGCGTAACACTAAACATGTACTGTAACACTAAACATGTAACACTAAACAACTGCCTGCCTGTGCTCAGATGACTGAGATCACATTTCCTATTTACACTTTGTTGTTGCATTTGCAAAATATGAGATTTGAAAGGGTGTTGTCTGGGAGCCGAGCACGATGTGGCCGCATGATGATGCCACCATGGCTAACGACCCTCTCAACTGGGGCGCTTGTTACTGGCACTGCAAGCGCTCTTATTACAACTGGAAAAAATGCAGGGAGGGTATTCCTATTTGCATCCCAAAACTGGAGACAACTCTGCTCACTGCAAAGACCAAAATAGTTATTTAACTGTGTCTCTGGCCTTGTAGTTGTATCCTGCTTGCGGCGCTTTTGGTATTCTGAGAACAGCCCAGTGCTCTCTTCCTCCATCGGCTGCTCCAGGTCTTCCGCCTCTGGGGTCTCTGGTCAGATGTCACCTCACATAGAATCAGATCTAATGAAAGCAAAGACCCCCCCAAAAAACTAATTAAATATAGTATAAATGACTCTAAACAGTTTATTGCTGCTGGTACAGTTTTGTTAATGAAGAAATATTAGCCATGATGTAGAAGTATGCTGTGAGAAATCGATACGGCCTACAACAGGCAATGGTACCCCCGGGGCAGGGCAAGTACAAATTTAGATGGGGCAAGTAGATTTGAGAATTACTCGAACCCCGTTGAGAGAGAGAGAATAGATAATAGAAATGTATAAATAACATTGTAGAAGGACTGAGTCCAGGACAAGTAAGTGAACACTGACCTTTCACCGTGTCAGAAACCTCCTTTTTAAGGTCATCATTGAGAAGGACATCATGCTCTAGCCACATCATTGAGGAACACTGGGTCCAAGACAGCTGCTCTGATGTAGTGTGGGTCCGCAAATGGCAATGGTTCTTCTGATGCTGCTGTTGCCATTCTGACATTAACAAAGATGCCACTGAATCTTTTTTGGAGGGAGCTCTGGAGGCTCCTGCTCCATGCTTCCCAGGAAGCGAACCTGAATGAGGAAATGAATGAATGAATGAATGAATGAATATATGAAGCTGTATTTCAAACGTTTAAAAACAAAACACAACAATAACCAACCTGCTGTTTACGTAAGTTTTTCCAGGTGGTGGTTGAGGGATAACACACGGGAGAACGGAGCTGACTGTCACAGTCTTCTCACCCTGTGTGAGATCAGTGGCCTCGGCAAAGGGCTTTAGGACATCACACAGCTCCTTCATTAGACTCCACTCTCTGCCTGAAAAGACAATCTCCTGGTGACCTGTGTCCTGAACAACGTTGCACAGTTCCTGCTGGTTGAACGAGAGCACTGCTTTCATTTGGAGGTAGTTTGAACTCCACTGTGTGTTCACAGCGGCAGGGATCCCTCGCTGCCCAAACTTGTCTTCAAATGCATCTTTGAAGGTCATAGATGTATGCATTACAGAGCTCAGTTTGGAGCATTTACTAAGGTACTTCTTGTGACCCTTGCTTCCTTGAGGCCGTCACCTACAACCAACTGCAGTGTGTGAGCAAAGCATTGTAAGCGTTTGGGGCTTCCTCTGGTGAGCACCTGTTCCAGTTTCCTGTTCACCTCTGGATAGGTCTTCCCACATCTCTGCATCATCCAGATTGTCTTCATCATTGACTTTGTCTTCTTCCTCTTGTGGAAAGCACACGGTGAATGCTCGCTTCATTTTCGCTGCATTGTCATAAAGTCAAATTTTTGTGTGATGTCATACTCGTCACATATGGATTCAAAGGTTTCTGATATCCTTTCTCCTGTGTGTGTTCCTTTGAACCGATTGCAGGCCAGCAAGTATGAATTCAGCTGAATTCCATTGGTTGTTGTCATTACATGGACAGTGACTCCCAAAAAGCCACGCATTCTCCTATCTGACCAAATATCCACCGTCACTGATACAGTACATGGTCTGCTCCAGCAAGGATCACTTTTATTTTCTCTCTTGTCTCTGCAACAGAATATTCGATCTTTGAGATCACGGCCCTGCTACAGATAGGCAGGTACTTGGAGTCAGCCACAGAGAGGAAGTGTCAGGAATGGTCATTCTATGTGATTGAAAGAGGCAGGTTGCATCCTACCACCAGGTCTGTTACAATGGCATTTGTTCAAATCAAATCAAACTTTATTTGTATAGCGCATTTCATACACAGAGGCAACGCAATGCGCTTTACAGAGAGCAATGAGAGGGTGGGCACAGGTCCCACCCCTACATATTCCAGAGGGAAGCAAAAAAACAGTTTGTTATGGCCCTCTGGATGGTATTAGCACTGTAAGCCCCAAGGGGGCGAGCCTGGACATACTGGGAGATCCCTTGCTGACTAGAACCAGCACAGATCAGTCTTGTTTTTTTGATCAAAAATAAAAGTATGGTTAATAGCATATGTGACTATTTAACAATTTGATCAAAGGAGCCCGATTCGACTGCCAATTTCAAAGTCAAATCACAAAAAGAAAAGGTTACTGAAACACAGTATCATTCAATTTGAACTACAGTAGGACCCCACTTATCCGAACCCAACGGGACCGAAGGTCGTTCGTATCTCTGAAATGTCCGGATGACTGAAACTTATGTTAAAATGCACCAAATTCAATAAGTGGTATACTTGTTCCATATAGACTCATAATAGACAGATAAATACCCTTAATTACTTGTGAAAATGCATCAAATTTGCAATCAAATAGCCAACTAAACTCATACAGCCTAGCCTATAATAGGCCTACAGTAGCCTATAATAACATAACCGAATTTCCACTTGAGTGCGTGCTTTGATCAAATACAGTATAGGTCTACTTTATTCTCAAATGAGGCCTACGTTGCATCGATAGGCTACTGTATTCGCAGAACAAAATGGTATAGCCTAAAAACAACCCAACATTAGAACAATTAGAGCAAATGATAGGCTAATCAATAAATAAATAAATGAAATGACAGACAAGTTGTCGTGTCTATTGTAGCCTAAAAGAAAGTCTCTAAAACAACCGATGTAGGCTAACGTGGCCTAGGCTGTAGGCTATTATTTAACAAATACAGTAGGTCTAGTAGTCTTATCTACATGCCCACAACACGTCTGTGTTCCTGAAGTCCATTAACTGGGAACGAAAAATGACTCGTTGCTCCTCTGCTTCAGGTTGCTGACGCGCTTTCTGGCTGCCAAGGAATGCAGCTCTCGCGCAGCAGACTCGTTTGCGTTTTGCGCTCGACATTAGAGTAACAAATAAATGAAACGTGACAGTAGGCTACAGCCTACAGGCAACATGTAGGTCTACATACAGTTCTGTTTTCATTCACAGTAGGATACAGTACTGTAATGAAAATCCAACCAGTAACCAGATAGCAGGCTAAAAATAAAAATAAATGTTTTTTAAGCCTGTCCGGTAGACCGGGAGGTTCGGATCTCTGAAGTTCGGATGAGTGGGGTCCTACTGTAAAGCTAGCCAGCTAGCTACCGTTCTACAGAAGTACAGCTACCTCAATATATGTCTTGAACCAAGGCTAGTACAGCTACAAGTAGCTACCTCTACAGTTGCCGGTTCTACATTTCCATCCTAGCCTGGTAAATATCCGTCAATTGATTAGCTAACATTGCGGTACATCAGGCAGGCAGTCTCTCCTCCTAGCTATAACGTTATGGCAAGCCACTAATGTGTAGCCTACATTATGGACATGGCTAACGTTAGCTAGCTAGGAGTAGCAAGATAACTATTCTTTATTCTTGAAGAGCAAGAATTGAGCTATCTGACTGGATGTTTTTGAAACCAAAAACTACGATTCTCGGCGACTTCGCGGCTGCCATAATGGTCAGATCATCATCATTCTTTGTGTGCTACCGCTTCTTGTTAAAGAAAACTACTTGTAGTGTAGAGCTTAATGGTCAATATTTTGGAAGGAGGTATGAGATACCTCCTTTCACAAAAATTACAGTTTTGCTGATTCAGAGTGAAAGATTGAAAAAATATGTTAACTAGAGGGGCTTGCACTCAGAGAGTGCAGACCTTCGCCCCTGTCCCCCCCTCTCCACCCCCCCTCAACTGCTCTCCCCCTTCCATGTACCCCCCCCCCCCCCCCCCTCTACCTTTCCTCCCACCTCCCACCACCACCTCTCATGTGCTCTGCTCTCCTACTGGCTTTTTGAATTGGTTACTGTAGCACCACCTGTAGTTTCCTCTTTCTGCTTGACATCTTTCCTATCCAATTTCCAGAATGTTGCTAGTTTTGTGAAGACTTCCCATTCACATTCATTAACAGCCAAGCAGAGCAGTAGTGGAGGGAGGAGTGGGCTGGTTCATATTCTGCAGACAGTAGTTTACAAGATGTACATTTGAGATGGGAGTTATACAGCCAATGACATGTTAAATCTAGTCTATAGGCGAGATATAGTTTTCTATGAAGTCAGTGTCTGCAGTTTACTTTGAATGCTTGAAGTTTACATTATCATTTAAATGCAAGTTGAGACACTAGTCTATATAACAAGTGTCACTGTGTTGCTTGGCAGTATTGCCTTTATGCTCACTTACCCATGCTGGGTTCGATGTTGGCTGTACAGAAATCATCACACTTCACTAACAGATAGTATACATAAAGCATTAAACATGGTAATTTAGCGGACTCTACTGAGGTAGCCTACAGAATGCATCGCTTCAACTATCCACACGAATGAGAAATATAACGTTACAGTATGGTGCATTCCATTCGTCTCGGGAGGTGCGAGTGGGAACTGGCAATGGTCACTCCAGAGGTGAGCATTCCAGTTGCAACAGCTGATCTCGTTATCAACAGCTAACTAGTAGCTCTAGCCTTTGTTAGCAAACAAGTTGATGACAACGCACTAAGTGGTATTGTGCGCACAAAACACCATAATCAGCAATAGCTTTAGCAGCTTGTTTGTCACTCTACACTGCAGCCAGTAGTCTCGTCAGGCGCAAGGCAAAATGTAAATATTGCTGATTTAAATAATAACACTGCTGCAGCATCATCTTCTATCCGCCGGACTGAAAAATTATGGTAGGCGGGCTCTAGCGTTCTACCTTCCGGATCGAGGTGAAAAAGTAAACAGACACCAGCCTGTTGACGCGAGCATAACTGATCATGGCTGGATCATGGATGTATTATAAGAAGTGGATAAGGCATGCAAAGATGGCGTCCCATTCAATCCAATGAAAGTTGCTCAGTGGCGCATGACGCAAGCCCCCATGGCCCGGAACAGCCAGTTTTTGTCGTAGTGGCCAAGCTCGGTATTGCAAGTGGCGCCAAGAACCTGAAACCTATGAGGAAACTGAAACCTAAATCCCCCACTACACTGAAGTTACAGTAATATGGGTACTGTAGAACCACCTATGAATGAATCATGGTCAACATTTAATGGTGAGTTCCTTGGCCCATGCTGCACCCCTCCACCGAGTTTCATGCATATCGGGCTGGTAGTTTTTGTTTACTGTAATCCTGTCCGCCTGCAGACAGACAGACACACACACACACACACACACACACACACACACACACACACACACACACACACACACACACACACACACAGACAGACAGACAGGGGCGAAAACATTACCTTCCGCCCTGCGGGGCTTTGCCCCTGGGGCAGAGGTATAAATGGTGAATCTGTCACATTAAAGTAGTGTTATGATGAAGAAGGAAGGAAAGACTACCACAACAGTATTTTAAGCTGTAGTTAATTCAGTATCATTTACCTGTTACAGTATCTTAGAAAATGAAACCTCTTCAATGTCACATCTAAGGAAAATTAAGAGTTGAAGGAGTGATAACTATAGTTACGCTTTAGCCAGCATTGAAAACTGAGATTCTCCCTGTTCACTCCGATCACTATTGTGTTATCCAAGGCCTGTCAGGACAATGAGCACGGTCGGGCTCACTGTTCTCCTCATGTTAAATATTTGATGACGGATGGTGATGCATGAGCAAACACACCTCACAGTGTTATGGAGAAGGCATGTTTACTGCATGGACCCGGGAAGTGCATCTGAAGGTCTGTGTGTGTGTGTGTGTGTGTGTGTGTGTGTGTGAGAGAGAGAGAGAAGTGTGTGAGAGAGAGAGGGAGAGGGAGAGAGAGATAAAATGAGAGGGGGAGAGAGTGAAAGAGAGAGGGGAGAGAGAAAGAGAGTGAGAGGGAGAAAGAGTGAAAGAGAGGGGAGAGAGAAAGAAAGATGGCTAGAGAAGGAAAGAAAGAGAGAGAGAGAGAGAACGGTAGGGAGGGTGGGAGAAAGAGAGAGAGTGAGATAGAGAAAGAGTGAAAGAGAGGGGGGGGGGAGAGAGAAAGAAAGGTAGGGAGGGTGGGAGAATGAGCTTGAGGTTATCTAATAATGATAACAATGGAAACTGTGATTGATTTGACCCAACCTATTTTTCTTTGAGGGTTTTCAACCATGCTCTTTCAATTTTTTATGAAAGAAGTCTTGGTCTCAGTGGACACAAAATAAAGCAATTCCACTGCTGCCCTAAATTATGAATGTGAGGTTTTGTTGGGAGCAGTTACATCAAGTGCACATCTATCTCTACCATTGAGCATCACAATGTTCGGTCTGCTCAAAACGTTGTCTCCAACATCTACAGGAAACTAGACTCTTATTGAATGTTTGCAAACATCAGCCTTCAACAACTGGAAGTTTGGTACAACTTTGTCAACCAAAATAGTCAATAAGATACAGTATATGCATATATGCATATATATATATATATATATATATATATGAGAGAGATAGATAGATAGATAGATAGATAGTTATAGATCTTGATTGATATTAAAAAGCTTTTCATAGAACAACAAGGCGCTTGCTTGAATCGCTATTTTTTTTCCCAGCAAAGATGCATAATTACAGACCAAACCCAGTCTTAATTAATCAACTATGATTGAAAAGTTAATTACAATATGAATTATCTCTTGGAATAAGGACTGCTTAGTAGTCATTTGAAGCGGCCCTGTTTTCAATATGAATGAGCAGCGCTACTCACGCGCCTTAATGTCTTCTGCATCTGCCCCGCTTTTGTCTCTCACCTTTCACATGTGAGCCAATTTAATGAGGCGTCCTTGAAGCAGAAAAAAAGGCCTGATCAAAACGTTCTCTCGTCTATTCAAAGGGATACATGCAATATGTTGTCATCCAGAGTTGTATGCTTGTGATCGGAAGGGGGGTGGAGTGCAATTATGAATCCTGTGGTTAGGTATTTTTGTCTCCTTTCTGCTTTGCTTTGTGAAGCTAAGAGGGCTGTTTTTCTACTCATTCCATTAAGAGCAAGGCCCTCGCTACCATCAGCTTTCTATCCCCTGTACTCTCCCCATAGACTCCCATTGGTTTGGCACCTACAGTATAGTATTGGATGGTTGAGTAAGC